>NC_034193.2:52378557-52477394 GCF_002021735.2 Oncorhynchus kisutch | reverse complement strand
TGACAGACAATATTATAGGTGAAAAATAATTCAAGGCTGCCTCTTGAGTGGTGTGAGTTGACGCACACAAGCTCAGACAGACACAGACATCAGAGAGATGCAGACCTATGATTCTAGGCACAGCCGCAGTGCACTTCTCTCTCTGAGTGGCTCCACACTCTGCTCCCAGCAGGGAACTGTATTGGCACTGGTACTGGTCCGACACGGGCCGTCCTGGCAGGAGCAGGGATGAGAGAGCAAAAGGGCACGATGTCGGGTAGCGGGGGCACTACGGGTGGCATCAGGGAAGGTACTTCCCAGGCGGTATAGAGAGAAGCGGGCACCAGGGAAGGCAGGTGAGCCATTACACACCAAGGCCCACTCCCCAGCCTGGCTCTGGAGAGAGAGAGTGGGCACCGGCAAACAGCTCTGGGATGCAGGCCCACCAGAGAAAAGATGGAGAGAGAGTATGGGTATCAGATTTTTCTCAAAACACAATCCTAACCTTAACCATTGGGAATAAAATACGTAACTGACATTAGATCAGTGTCTAGCTGCAATTTCACCTCTCAACCAGATCTCTCACCTGTGACCGTGACAAGAACTGGATGACTGGCGGTTGAAATTAGCTGGTCCCCTGACGAGGCACTGTAACCTGGTAGAGGCAGGTGTAGGACCCCCCCTCGCCTCCCCTCACGGGGCCCCAGGTGGAAGGCCCCGGTCTGGGCTGTGGAGTGGGACACCAGGAGGCCTGGGGGGTGGACCATGGAGCTCCCCATGGAGTGCCCAGTCACTTTAGCTGTCCTCAGCAGTAGGAAGCCTCTGGTTTCGGGCTCTGCTGGGAGTAGAGGAGGAGGGGGGGGAGCAGTGGAAGAGATACGTCTGGCCGTGCTTCACCTGACCACCGGGGGATAACTTGAGAGGATGGGTGGGAGGAGAGGGGGGGGAGGAGAGGAGGAGGAGCCTCTAGGAAGACAGCTACACCTAGACAGAAAGAGGGAGAGAGAGAGAGATGTATGCTGCAGTTGTCTTATTGTGTTGGGGGGACTAGGGGGGGGGGGGCTAGGGGGGGGCTGGGGGTCAGTCTGTTTTATATCTGGAGTCATTTCCCCTCTATCCGGCGTCCTGGTGAATTTACGTTTCTCTCTTCTCTCTCTCTCGTCTCCTCTCTCTCTCTCTCTCTCTCTCTCTCTCTCTCTCTCCCCTCTCTCCTCTCTCTCTCTCTCCGCTCTCTCTGTTGGCCTGTTGCACCCTCTCACACACTGTGATTATTATTATTTGACCCTTCGGTCATCTATGATCAATTTGAACATCTTGGCCATGTTCTGTTATAATCTCCACCCGGCACAGCAAGAAGAGGACCCGGCCATGAATTCAGGAGCTTGTTACGTAATAAACTTTATCAAACCAAATGCACAGTTGTCTATAGGCACTATTGTACTGAAACTATACATTTAGACATTGGATATTTAGCAGAAATTGTATATCCTGGTCTTTGAGGTAATGTGAGAACTGCCATTTAAGCTTACCCTCTGTTGTCATTCACACTTCCTGCCTTAACTGTCAGGCTTGATGTTTGTGGTTTCTATATAACCTTCAGGGTGTAACAGTACGATACACACATTCATGCACACACACACACGTAACCACTGAGAACACCTATGGCAGTTTGGCCAGTGGTGGTGGAGAAGCGGATGGAGGTTTATTGACTTCCATCACCAGAGGCTTTTTAACCTAGCATAAATCTCAGAACCTTTTCTCACTTTGAAATAGCATTTCCATGTACCGTTACAATAAATTGCAGAAAAAGATTTCTGTGACTTTGATTTTCATCATTATTATAATTTTTTGTAGTGTGGCGCTTGCAGGTAGTTTCTGTCCGAGATCCACGGGTCCAACTTTCTCAACTGCTTGATCCAAAATCATCAATCATGAATATAAAACTCAGTATAAAACTCTAAATCTCACCTTGTTGTTTCAGAGTCAGATAGTGGCTGTATGGGCTGTACATCCCCTGGCTGTTCTGATATAGGCAGCAGTATAGAACCTCCCGGGCCGAATCCTCCCTCACTCTCACTGTGAACTGGGCCTCCTGTCTCTCACTGGGGAAAGTCATGGTGTCCACCAGCTTTTTAACCCGGTGGAGTCTGAACAGGGTCCCTCCAGGGCCCTCAGGGGCCCGACAGACCAGGACCACAGCCCCCAGGCTGGTGTTTTCTACAGAGGAGGCCTGGGTGAGGGAGGGTGTTGGGGGGGAGACTGGGAGGAGGTCTGAGGATACTGTACCTGGGGAGGAGCAGTCAAGTGTGAGGCCCAGTAATAGTAAACACTGCATTCCACTCAACAGATAGAGGACACAGGAGGCTGCTGAGGGGAGAACGGATCATAATAATGTCCGGAACGGAGTAAATGGAATGGAACCAAACACCTGGAAACCATGTATTTGATGTATTTGATACCATTCGACTAATTCCTCTGCGGTCACTACCACGTGCCCGTCCTCCCCAATTAAGGTGCCACCAACCTCCTGTGATCTAGGATCACATTACCCCATTTAAATAGACTACTTAAATTGTCAGGAATAAAGATGACAGAACTGATGCCAAACATCAGTGAAATATCTCTGTAACTGAAATGGCTTAACTTCTTTACCCTGACATCTACAACATAAGTGTCAGTCGATTCATATTCAAAGTACTTACCCCAAAGTTGTAGATAACAGATGAGCAGAACAAATATCCAAAGTGAGAGATGGTATCGACAGACAAGCATCTTTGAAGGAGCAAGCAGTCTCTCTTCTGTGTAGATGTGGAAGCATCTGCTCTAGGTGGAGGCAAACAGGATCTGCTGTGTGTGTGTGTGTGTGTGTGTGTGTGTGTGTGTGTGTGTGTGTGTGTGTGTGTGTGTGTGTGTGTGTGTGTGTGTGTGTGTGTGTGTGTGTGTGTGTGTGTGTGTGTGTGTGTGTGTGTGTGTGTGTGTGTGTGTGTGTGTGTGTGTGTGTGTGTGTGTGTGTGTGTGCGAGCGAGCGTGCGTGCGTGTGTGTGTGTTTGAAAAGTATGACAATGTCTTAAAATAGGACTGAGAGGAAGTACAACATACAGGCACACTTCCTTTTAAGGGGTTTGTTAATGGGATGTGAGGTCATATAATAATAAACCAAGACCACAGAATGTCCCTAGTGTGAATCCATGCATATTGTACACAGAGCATGAGACATACACTGAGTGTACAAAACATTAAGAACACTTGCTCTTTCCATGACATAAACTGGCCAGGTGAATCCAGGTGAAAGCTATGATCCCTTATTGATGTCACTTGTTAAATCCATTTCAATCAGTATAGATAAAGAGGAGGAGACTGGTTAAATGAGGATTTTTAAGCCTTGAGACAATTGAGACTTTGATTGTGTATGTGTGTCATTCAGATTGTGAATGGACAAGACAAAATATTTATGCGCCTTTGAGCAGGGTATGGTAGTAAATGCCAGGTGCACCAGTTTGTGGCAAGAACTGCAACGATGCTGGGTTTTTCACACTCAATAGTTTCGTGTGTGTATCAAGAATGGTCCACCACCCAAAGGACATCCAGTCAACTTGACAAAACTGTGGGAAGCATTGGAGTCAACATGGGCCAGCATCCCTTTGGAACGCTTTCAACACCTTGTGGAGTCCATACCCATGCTCTTTATGTAGTCGTCACAAGTTCATTAATCATATGGGTAAAGTAGGCAACATGCACAGAGCAGACAGACACAATGAAGTAGTGTAATGCCTCTGGAGACGCCTTGCAGTACAACACTGACACCTAGTGGATGGGAAGCTGCACTGCCGTCCTGCCATAGATCATATGGAACTTTTATGGACAAGAACTGGGACAGTTCTGAAGCATAATAAAACCAAATCAATTGTGCTTTTAACATCATATTTCAATGGAATTCATTTATTTAGCCATATTTAATGTATTGCTTTGACATTTATTAAACAAAGGGATAAATCTATTAGCTCTGGTCCATGGCAAGAGTGTGGGTTCCTCTACTAACCTCTACTAGTGAAGGACTGCGCCCTGGACCAGAGCTAGATATTGACTTCAAAGTGGTGATAGTGCATTTGCTGCGTAAATACGCGCAATAATAGAGGTGTCCACAGTGGAGATGTCATAATACCCATACAACCTAGCGGTCAAACAGGGAAATGATTCCAATCATTTTTCCACCCTTCATTTATCTCGATAGGGGATTTTAGAAACACTTGGAGAACTTCAAATATGCAGAAAAAATTGAGGACTCCAAATATGATGAACACGTATTGATGCATTCTTCGCTAATGTCCAGTCCCTCATTCACAAAGTCGACGAAATCAGGGCAAGAGTTGCTTTCCAAAGAGATATCTGGGATTGTAACATACTCTGTTTCACAGAAACATGGCTCACTTGGGACATGCTGTAGGAGTCAGTACAGCCAACGGGATTTTCAGCATCGCGCCGACAGGAATAAACATCTCTATGGTAAGAAGAAGGGATGGGTGCAAGTTTCATAACAACTCATGGTGTAATTGTAGCAACATACAGGAACTCAAGTTCTTTTGTTCACCTGACCTAGAATTCCTCACAATCAAATGCCGAACGTATTATCTTCCAAGAGATCTCCCCTCGGTTATTGTCACAGCCGTGTATATCCCATCGCAATCAGATACCAAGACGGCCATTAAGGAACTTCATGGACTTTATGCAAACTGGAAACCATATATCCTGAGGCTGCATTTATTGTAGCTGGGGATTTTAACAAAGCTGATTTGAGAACAAGGCTACCTATATTCTATCAGCATATCGATTGCAGTACATGAGCGAGGAACATGCTCGACTATTGCTACTCTAACTTCTGCGATGCATACAAGGCCCTCCACCGCCCTCCTTTTGGCAAATCTGACCATGACTCCATGTTGTTGCTCCCCTCCTATAGGCAGAAACTAAAACAGGAAGCGCCGTGTGTAGGTCTATCCAATGCTGGTCTGACCAATCGGATTCCAAGCTTCAAGATTACTTCGATCACGTGGACTGGGACATGTTCTGGGTAGCCTCAGAGAACAACATTGACGTATACGCTGACTCGGTGAGCGAGTTTATAAGGAACTGTATAGGAGATGTTGTACCCACTGGGACTATTAAAACCTTCCCTAACCAGAAACCGTGGATTGATGGCAGCATTCAAGCTAAACTGAAAGCATGTGTACCACCACATTTAACCATAGCAAGGTGGCTGGGAATATGGTTGTATATTCCCTCCATAAGTCAATCAGGCAAAACGTCTGTACAGAGACAAAGTGGAGTTGCAATTCAACGTCTCAGACATGAGACGTATGTAGCGGGGTCTACTGACATTTACGGATTACAAAAAAAAAACAGCCACGTCGCGGACATTGACGTCTTGCTTCCAGACAAATTAAACAATTTCTTTGCGCGCTTTGAGGACAATACAGTGCCACCGACGCGGCCCGCTACCAAAGACTGTGGCCTTTCCTTCTCCATCGCCGACATGAGTAAACCATTTAAACATGTTAACCCTCGCAAGGCTGCCGGACCAGACGGCATCCCTAGCCACGTCCTCCCGGCTAGATTCGTGATTCTATGCTGTGGTTCGTGCAGATATCAAAGGGTTTGCAATGTTCAGTAATGAGACTAATGAGGTCAAATTCATTAATAAGCGACTGTTTTGATAAGATATGAAAATATCAGAAGAGTTATATTCAGGAAATTGAAACTCTATAAACAACATGTTCCCGTAGTGCCCCGACTTCCGAGTTAATTAAAGATACATGATTAGTTAAATCGTGTAATTAAATGACACATAGAGAATTGATTTGATATTATACAGTCTTCACATTTAATGATAGTCAACAACACGACACTGCTGATGCACAACCAAATTTCGAAATGGCACCTTATTATTCTAACTCTCAACAGTAAGTTGAGACCCCGAATGTATATAAATATACAGTACCAATCAAAGGTTTGGACACACCTACTCATTCAAGGGTTTTTATTTACTTTTACTAGTTTCTACATTGTAGAATTTGAGTGAAGACATCAAAACTATGAAATAACACATGTGAAATCATGTAGTAACCAAAAAAGTGATTCTTCAAAGTAGCCAACATTTGCCTTGATGACAGCTTTGCATACTCTTGGCATTCTCTCAACCAGCTTCATGAGGTAGTCACCTGGAATGCTGAAACTGGCTCTCATGAGGACCGCCACAGGAAAGGAAGATCCAGAGTTACCTCTGCTGCAAAGGATAAATTCATTAGAGTTAACTGCACCTCTGATTGTAGCCCAAATAAATGCTTCACTGAGTTCCAGTAACATACACATCTCAACATCAACTGCTCATAGGAGACTGCATGAATCAGGCCTTCATGGTCGATTTGCTGCAAAGAAACCACTACTAAAGGACACCCATATTTAGAAGAGACTTGCTTGGGCCAAGAAATGCGAGCAATGGACATTAGACCGGTGGAAATCTGTCCTTTGGTCTGATGAGTCCAAATTTGAGATTTTTGGTTCCAACCGCCATGTATTCATGAGATGCTGAGTAGGTGAATGGATGATCTACACATCTGTGGTTCCCACCGTGAAACATGGAGGAGGTGTGATGGTGTGGGGGTGCTTTGCTGTTGACACTGTCAGTGATTTATTTAGAATTCAAGGCACACAACCAGCATGGATACCACAGCATTCTGCAGCATTCTCTTTCAACAGGACAATGACCAAAAACACACCTCACAGGCTGTGTAAGGGCTATTTGACCAAGAAGGAGGAGAGCGATGAAGTGCTGCATCAGATGACCTGGCCTATATAAATATATAAAATAATAAAGGTATTATGATTTGTTTAACACTTTTTTGGTTACTACATGTTATTTCATAGTTTTGATGTCTTCACTACTATTCTACAATGTAGAAAATAGTAAAAATAAAGAAAAACTTTTGAATGTGTACTGTAGATGTTTTTCTTTTCTAACCCGTAAAACCTGATCAGAACCCGGACAATGTCCCCATGGAGAAAGAGCTGTTCTCTGAGCCCCTGCCAGAGTCATTGACCACAGCCTATTGTCTGCAGTTCGGCCCCAGTGTAAAATTCATGAGGATCTACAAGAGGGCGTTTGGCCAAGACCACCAAGTGGCCAAGCACAAGCTCCATTGGAGGTCAACAAAGCTCTTTGTGGACTTTGATGCCACCTATAACATTGAAAACATGAATGCCCTCAACGGCTACATGGAGGTATATTTGAACCTCGACCCGGAGGTGAAGCCTTTGGAGGAGGAAGATCTTTAAGAGGTGGGGCCTCTGGGGAAGGAGTCTCTGGAGGTGAAGGCTCTGGAGGTGGAGAAGGAGGTGGTGGAGAAGGTAGTGGAGAAGGACATGGAGGTGGAGAAGGAGGTGAAGGAGGTTGAGAAGTAGGTGAAGGTGGAGAAGGATGTGCAGGAGTTTGAGAAGTAGGTGGAGAAGGAGATGGAGATGGAAAAGGATGTGGAGGAGGTAGAGAAGTAGGTGGAGAAGGATGTGGAGGTGGAGAAGGAGGTGGAGAAGGATGTGGAGGAGGTTGAGAAGTAGGTGGAGAAGGACGTGGAGGTGGAGAAAGAGGTTGAGAAAGAGGTGGAGGGGAAAAGCACATGGAGAAGGATGTGGAGGAGGTTGAGAAGTAGGTGGAGAAGGAGGTGGAGGTGGAGAAGGATGTGGGGGAGGTTGAGAAGCAGGTGGAGAAGGAGGTGGAGGTTGAGAAAGAGATGGGGGTGGAGAAGGACGTGGAGGTTGAGAAGCAGGTGGTGAACCACCTAGCTACAATTCTTAAAACTCCAAAAGAAAATGACATTTCTGAGTGATTATCATCATTTACTATGGATGTCTGGTGTGTTCATAATAGATGTGTGTTGTTTAGTTCTTTTTAACACAGATCTTTTCTTTCTGTCTGTCTGTCTGTCCACCCGAAGACAAAAAAGAAAACAAAGTGCATCAGGTTTTTCAGGTCCAGGACCAGCTCTTCCAACCTTCCCAAGGATGACTGAGCCCCACCTGAGCTGCCTGCATCTCTCATACACACAGAGCAAAACATTAGATATATTTGCATGAAGCAATACTTGCAATGAAAAAAATTTGAATTACTTGGAAAATATGAACATTGTGTCCTTGAGCTTTTTTACATGACTATAATCTGATTATTATTACAATGCATGTGTACCAATGCAGTACATTGAACTTTATTACACCAATGATAGCACCAATTCATTATAATGACGGTGCCATAATATAAACAGGATTTGTAAAAAGTGTCTATAGGGCATTCATAACAAGCTTACATAGGTCCTTTCTAACACAAGGTTTTTTCCCAAGTAATACTCCTCTGTAGACGGAAAGTGAAAGATTGTCAAAAAAAGAGTGAGAGAGTCTTTATCTGTGTTATGGAGCAGTCAGCAGGGACAGGCAGTAGTCAGCAGCACCATTATCTGTTGTCAAAC
Source organism: Oncorhynchus kisutch (assembly GCF_002021735.2). Taxonomy (NCBI): domain Eukaryota; kingdom Metazoa; phylum Chordata; class Actinopteri; order Salmoniformes; family Salmonidae; genus Oncorhynchus; species Oncorhynchus kisutch. Next base: position 52,468,905 of record NC_034193.2, on the reverse strand, counting down.
AGGGGCCTCTCTAGGCCCCCATGCACACTGATAAACACAGCCTAGCACATAATCACCTACTAGACACACAGGTCTTCTCAGAACCACATGTCCCAGAGGTGTGTGTGTGCTGCTCAATGTGTGTGTAGCAGTTTTAGTAGTGGGGGAGGGGAGTTTGAGTTGGTTCATGAAGCTGAATGAAGAGGCCAATGTCAGTATGATATTCTGCTGGCACTGTACGCCATAACATGTCAGAGAAACAACAACTCCAATACACTTGAAATTACATTTTCAGTTGTTTTGTGCAAAATGAAGTCCATAACATTCATTAGCTAGAATTACATCTGTTTGTTGTTCTTTTTCAATTATCTTTCTCTTTGGAGTTGTTTTGCTGGCCATAGAATTCTGCTCAGGATTTTAAAAAACAGGGAGGGGTAGCGAGGGGGGAGATGCAACTGTTCATTCACTCTTTCTCCTGGTTAAGAAGAGAGGACAGGAGTAAGAAATTGAGTTGGCATAGAACACACACACACACTCACGCACACGCACGCACACACACACACACACACACACACACACACACACACACACACACACACACGCACGCACGCACGCACGCATGCACACTCAGTCACTCACACACACACACACACACACACACACACACACACACACACACACACACACACACACACACACACACACACACACACACACACACACACACACACACACACACACACACACTTATGTCCCACCCCCCAACGGTCATCAGAAGATACATGAACGGAGAAGATTTGAAGTCACGTTCACAACCGAGAGAGAAAGAGGGGGGGATACGGTAGACGGGTAGAATGGAGAGAGGACAACTGTAAAAGGAAAGTAGGCTACTTGGCAGGTCAAACTGGACAACAGACAGGTGTAACTGTTTTCAGGATGACTGGTTACTTACAGTTTGCAAGAGTCTAACCATTGTGAGATGGTCATGTAAAAGAAAAGACAAACCTCACATTACTGTCACCACTGTAACCTGTGTGAAGTCTAACTCGATCAGATGGCTGGGACACAAGCTGCTGTGCTTCCATCCTTCAGCTCCTTCTCAAACTTTGTTCACTCTGAGGACAATATGAAGGTACGTATTCCACTTGTTACTTTTATTTGGTTTCTACATTTTGCCGAAACAATTAAAAGTGTTGTCACTTGTATATCTTTGTTTTAAGAGGGTGAGTCTTGGGGCTAACAGCAGAGTGTCTAAACGCCATCAACTTTTCTTTGAACCAAATGTTTTGACTTGCAATGAAGAGGCCCTGTGAGCACAGCCTCATATCCCCAACACATTTAATACAATATGTGTATTTTGATTTAAGATCTGTTCAAATATCAAATGGATTTTATTTGGAAAGTTATTACAAAACTAGGATTTAATTATAAAATAGTTATTTTAATTTGTTAGTGGGTGTTGTTGCGTTATTTCCATATTTATGTGAAGTTAGTAAGTGAGGCTCGATATGAACTGATGTTTTTGTACTGTCGCACAAGGAGTGGAAATTTGAGGATGGCGCTCTCAGTCTGGACTCTCAAACCAAGAGGATGTCACCTGGCAACACCAGTGACCAGCAGCCAGTTCTTCCTCACCTGGACGATGAAAGTGAAACCTCATGGGACATGGAGTTCTTGTTGTCTGACTGGAGCAGCCCATCACCTGAGCTGAACCCCTCTCTGGACTACAACACTCAGCATCTTCTTCAACCGGACCAAACTGGACTCTACCATGATGGAGGAGGGGTGTTGACGGACCAAATGAGTCCAGACAGGCTTCATATGGGCAGCAGTAGCCTGATGGTTGAGCTGCTCACCCCCTTAGAGACCATTGGTTCAGGCATACCAGAACTTTACAACCAACAGGTTCGGTCATCATCATCATTATCATCATTCCCCATTCAACCAAACGTGGACCAGTATGGTTTCAACCCCGGAAGCAAACAGGAGGGACATGGCAGAGATAGAGCCACTGCTGTCCTCACTAAGGCCAAATCATGGGACTTTGGAATGGGACACTACTACCCCCAACAACACACTTCCATGGTGACGTTTCAAGATGGCAGATTCCTCCAAGACCCTGTCTCCATGACAACCTCTATGACCTCTGAATTTCGAACCCACCACTACAGCTTCCTCCAAAACTACCCCCACCACCTGGGTCTATACCGCAACCAGAGGGACTACAACCTCCATGGCCACCACCACCAACAAGCCTCCTCCAACCACTTCCCCTACGCCCAGCACCAGCAGCCCCACCTAGCTATCACCTCCTCAGGGGTTCCCCCTGGTGGCGTGGAGGGGAAGAACGGCCGCAGGACTGTGGCGAAGAAGAGAGCTGCTCTACACAGCTGTGAATACTCAGGTTGTAGTAAGACCTATACCAAGAGCTCCCACCTCAAGGCTCACCTCCGCACACACACAGGTAAGAATACATCAATTGGAATACATTACACGGGTCAGAATACATCAATTAGAATACATTACACGGGTCAGAATACATCAATTAGAATACATTACACGGGTCAGAATACATCAATTAGAATACGTTGCACAGGTAAGAATACATCAATTAGAATACATTACACGGGTCAGAATACATCAATTAAAATACATTACACGGGTAAGAATGCATCAATTAGAATACATTACACGGGTGAGATTAGAATAGATTACACAGGTAAGAATACAAAGATTAGAATACATTACACAGGTAAGAATACAAAGATTAGAATACATTACACAGATAAGAATACAAAGATTAGAATACATTACACAGGTGAGATTAGAATACATTACACAGATAAGAATACAGAGATTAGAATACATTACACAGGTGAGATTAGAATACATTACACAGATAAGAATACAGAGATTAGAATACATTACACAGGTGAGATTAGAACACATTACACAGATAAGAATACAGAGATTAGAATACATTACACAGGTGAGATTAGAACACATTACACAGATAAGAATACAGAGATTAGAATACATTACACAGGTGAGATTAGAACACATTGCACAGATAAGAATACAGAGATTAGAATACATTACACAGGTGAGATTAGAACACATTACACAGATAAGAATACAGAGATTAGAATACATTACACAGGTGAGATTAGAACACATTACACAGATAAGAATACAGAGATTATAATACATTACACAGGTGAGATTAGAATACATTACACAGGTAAGAATACAGAGATTAGAATACATTACACAGATGAGATTAGAACACATTACACAGATAAGAATACAGAGATTATAATACATTACACAGGTAAGATTAGAATACATTACACAGGTAAGAATACAGAGATTAGAATACATTACACAGATAAGAATACAGAGATTAGAATACATTACACAGGTGAGATTATAATATATTACACAGGTAAGAATAAAGAGATTACATTACACAGGTAAGAATACAGAGATTAGAACACATTACACAGGTAAGAATACAGAGATTAGAACACATTACACAGGTAAGAATACAGAGATTAGAACACATTACACAGGTAAGAATACAGAGATTAGAACACATTACACAGGTAAGAATACAGAGATTAGAACACATTACACAGGTAAGAATACAGAGATTAGAACACATTACACAGGTAAGAATACAGAGATTAGAATACATTACACAGATATTGAGGCAGTAATGCATATTCTAGGGATTAGAATACATTGTGGATAATAGGCAGAACTGCATGATGGACAACTTCATTTGGATGAATAATGATTAATGGCTTTTAGTTGTAATGGCTATTGAAAAGAAAAAGTCTAAACGATCCTTGGGACGTCCCAACTCTGACGTCAACCCATTGAAGTTGAAATGTAAAACAGTTAAGGAAAGGGTTAGGGTTAGGTAGGGGTTAAGGTTGGGTTAGGGTTAGGGTTAGGTTAAGGATAGGGGTTAGGGTTAGGTAAGGGTTAAGGTTGGGTTAGGGTTAGGGTTAGGTTAAGGATAGGGGTTAGGTTAAGGATAGGGGTTAGGGTTAGGTAAGGGTTAAGGTTGGGTTAGGGTTAGGTTAAGGATAGGGGTTAGGGTTAGGTAAGGGTTAAGGTTGGGTTAGGGTTAGGTTAAGGATAGGGGTTAGGGTTAGGTAAGGGTTAAGGTTGGGTTAGGTTAAGGATAGGGGTTAGGGTATGGACGTCCCAAGGATCTTTGATTGCATTAACCCTATTGAACAGAATACAATTTACACTATGAATTATCAACACATTGTATCAACAATGTGCTTTTGTGTGCTATTGATTCCATAGGGGAGAAACCATACCACTGTACGTGGGAGGGCTGTGGGTGGAAGTTTGCCCGTTCGGACGAGTTGACCCGTCACTACCGTAAACACACGGGTCAGAAACCCTACGCGTGTCTGCAGTGTCAGAGAGCCTTCTCCCGCTCAGACCACCTGGCCCTGCACATGAAGAGACACACATGATGAAAGGAGTGGAGGATGGGTATGACTGGGGCCGTGTGAGATCATACACACTAATATGTGTGTACCTGTCTACACACACTCTCATTCTGGTTCTCATTCTCTCTCTCTCTCTCTCTCTCTCTCTCTCTCTCTCTCTCTCTCGCTCTCTCTCTCTCTCTCTCATTGTCTCCTATCTCTATCTCTCTTTCTCTCACTCGCACACTAATCTAATCAACACACGCGGTGCACACGCAACTACTAAGCAGAGTAGGGTTATCATGAATGAAGAGGAGGCGTCACTACTCAAAGATATACAGTGGACACACACACACGTTGTCCACACAGTATAAACAGCTAAAGTAATGAAGAGTCTTACAGTTACAGACTGACTTAACACTAAAAATAAACATTTACATTTTAGTCGTTTAGGAGACGCTCTTATCCAGAGCAACTTACAGTAAGAGTTAGGTGGGACAATCACATATCACAGTCATAGTAAGTTCTCTTTTTCTCAATACAGTAGTTATCAGCAATGTCAGAGATAGAAAGGTGGGGGTAGAGTCAAGAGCAAGTGGGATTCAGGATTTGGGGATTTCTTTAATGTTTCTTTGAGGGGGGGCCTCGAGGTGAGGAGGGGGATTATTTAAAATAGTCTTTGAAGAGGTTTCAGATGTTTTCTGAAGATGGTTCCACCATTGGGGTGCCAGGACAGAGAAGAGCTGGGCTGAGGGGGAGGGGGAGCTGCCCTCCTGTAGGGGTGGGAGGGCCAAGAGACCAGAGGTGGCAGAACAGAGTACTCGGGTTAGGGTGTAGGGTTTGAGCCTAGCCTGAAGGTAGGGAGGGGCAGTTCCTCTTGCTGCTCTTGTAGTGGAGACGTCCAGTGGAATGCAGTCTGAAAACTAGGTTAGAACATTAGCACCCAAAATGTACACAAAGTTCAAAGGTCAATACAGGCTGTGCCACTGGGGAGTGTCATTCTGGCTGAAACATTGTATAAGGAACTTTGCCAAATCCAACACTATATTTATGGATCTTAATATTTCCTGTAAATTATCTAAAGATTATTTTTTTTATTAAGGCTAAGATGTTTCTTGAATTAAGGTTAAGATTTGGTTAAGATATCAACTTTTCATGTGGTAAAAGTTACTAGTTTCTTATTTCCATGGAGACAGATCACGTCAACTGAACCACATTGAAAATACACCAAGCAGATCAATTTTGTAAAATTTCCAATTGAGTAAATGTATTTATTTGCAAGGCTTTTCATATTAATATAATGCATAACTTCATACTTTTATATCACTTTGGTCATTGAGTGCTTTAAACTTTTCTCAGAAGTTTTATTTGTATAATTTGCTCATTTGAATTTGACTGCATGATTGAATTGTTTCGAATTTCTAAGTAAAATGTAAGTTAATTCAATAAATGTGTACACTTACGAGTGAAGCGCAAATGTATAATTTAACCACTAGATGTCTCTGTTCTATAGGGATATTATGAAGTGATACATTTTTTGTCTCTTTAGTCATTTAACAGACACTTATCCAGAACAACTTAGTTCATTGCGTTCATCTTAAGGTAGGTAAACCAACCACATATCACAGTCATAGTAAGTCAAACTGTTCCACAATATCAACAAAGTCAGTGATAGGTTCAAAAGTTAAGTGCAAGTGTAAGCGCAAGAACGTATACACCGAGTGGACAAAACATTAGGAACACCTACCTAACGTTGAGTTGCACCCGCGTTTGCCCTCAGAACAGCCTCAATTCGTCGGGGCATGAACTCTACAAGGTGTTGAAAACATTTCTCAGTGACGCTGGCCCAAGTTGACTCTGATGCTTCCCACAGTTGTGTCCAGTTGGCTGGATGTCCTTTGTGTGTTGGACCATTCTTAACACACACACACCAAATCATTTTTTTTATTTTTTTATTATTTAGTATTTTTTTAAGAGCCCAACAATGCAGTTCAAGAAATAGAGTTATAATATTTACAAAATTAACTAAAGTAAAAGATGTACTAAAAGTAACACAATAAAATAACAGCTTAGTCATGGTAATTTGTACATGTAGGTAGGGGTAAAGTGACTATGCATAGATAATAAACAGCCAGTAGCAGCATAAGATAAAATAAAAAATAAAAAACGTGTTTCTATTGAACATGCCATACAAATAAAGGCATTGTAATTAATTATATGAAGAGTGCCTTGGTCCTCCTTTCTTTTTGAATTGTTATTATCAATCTGTTAACGTTACTCAAAAGATGACCACAATTTGCAGATAGCCTGTTTGCTATCGTAAAGGTGTAATAAATGATAGTTAGTTAAGGTACTTACTGCAGAGTAGGGCTAGCCATGATCTAATTAGTAACTTAGACTTGTAGTTGATTTTAAGGTACAGTCATGATCATGAGGATTTGTAATTAAGATTGAGATTGGACTAAAAGGTGGGTAATTGGATGCTTAGATGTAACCATAGACTGTTTTATTTTTGCGTAGGGTCAGTTAAACATGAAAAGGAAGGGAGAGATATCAGACTGTTCCAGAAGGACCCAATGGTAGGGCCAGGCCTATACTTTCAACTACACATTTTAGTTAGCAGCTGTTAGAATCTAATCTTTTGGATCCCTTAGTTAAACATTTCCATAGAGATATGACACATTATTTAACGTGTATTTCAGACATTTCAGGATCCAGAGAAGAGGGTCCTGTACAGCCGTGTTTGAAAACTTTTCCCAGAACTCAACATGGTACTAGGAAAAGGGCTTTCAACAGCTCCTGGTGTAAGGACAATTCATGGCTTGAATATTCTATAATATTCCGATTTATTGCTTCGACTTGTAGGCATTTTTCTCTGTTCAATACACCTGAATCTGCCTTCACATCACAGTCGGGTTTCTCTGTTCAATACACCTGAATCTGCCTTCACATCACAGTCGGGTTTCTCTGTTCAATACACCTGAATCTGCCTTCACATCACAGTCGGGTTTCTCTGCCCAATACACCTGAATCTGCCTTCACATCACAGTCGGGTTTCTCTGCCCAATACACCTGAATCTGCCTTCACATCACAGTCGGGTTTCTCTGTTCAATACACCTGAATCTGCCTTCACATCACAGTCGGGTTTCTCTGTTCAATACACCTGAATCTGCCTTCACATCACAGTCGGGTTTCTCTGTTCAATACACCTGAATCTGCCTTCACATCACAGTCGGGTTTCTCTGTTCAATACACCTGAATCTGCCTTCACATCACAGTCGGGTTTCTCTGTTCAATACACCTGAATCTGCCTTCACATCACAGTCGGGTTTCTCTGTTCAATACACCTGAATCTGCCTTCACATCACAGTCGGGTTTCTCTGTTCAATACACCTGAATCTGCCTTCACATCACAGTCGGGTTTCTCTGTTCAATACACCTGAATCTGCCTTCACATCACAGTCGGGTTTCTCTGTTCAATACACCTGAATCTGCCTTCACATCACAGTCGGGTTTCTCTGTTCAATACACCTGAATCTGCCTTCACATCACAGTCGGGTTTCTCTGTTCAATACACCTGAATCTGCCTTCACATCACAGTCGGGTTTCTCTGTTCAATACACCTGAATCTGCCTTCACATCACAGTCGGGTTTCTCTGTTCAATACACCTGAATCTGCCTTCACATCACAGTCGGGTTTCTCTGTTCAATACACCTGAATCTGCCTTCACATCACAGTCGGGTTTCTCTGTTCAATACACCTGAATCTGCCTTCACATCACAGTCGGGTTTCTCTGTTCAATACACCTGAATCTGCCTTCACATCACAGTCGGGTTTCTCTGTTCAATACACCTGAATCTGCCTTCACATCACAGTCAGGTTTCTCTGCCCAATACACCTGAATCTGCCTTCACATCACAGTCGGGTTTCTCTGTTCAATACACCTGAATCTGCCTTCACATCACAGTCGGGTTTCTCTGTTCAATACACCTGAATCTGCCTTCACATCACAGTCGGGTTTCTCTGTTCAATACACCTGAATCTGCCTTCACATCACAGTCGGGTTTCTCTGTTCAATACACCTGAATCTGCCTTCACATCACAGTCGGGTTTTTGTAACTGGAGAAAGACGCTGTTTAAAGTTTCTGGGTTTAAGCTCCATTCGAAAGGCAGAGCATCATATCAATGCCATGTTGTATGCTTGGAATCAACATAAAAGGACTATTGACAGCAACTCATCAATGTTAGATGTCATAAATGAGGACCAGAAAAAGAAGGTGGAGGAAAACTGTACTTACATTAAAACAACTGCAGATGTGGTCCTACTAACTGCCACTCAAAATATAGAGCAGAGAGGTCATGGAGAGTCTGATGACTCTCACAACAAGGGTCATGTGTTGACAATCTTAGAAGAAATAGCAAAGCATGACCCTCTCATAGAGAAAAGGATGAATGCATGTGGCAATGCTAAGTACACAAGCCACCAAATCCAGAAGGAAGTTCTTGAGGGCTGAGCTGAGATGGTACAAAGTCAAATAATAAGAGAAATAAAAGAAAGTGACATTTTTTGTTTAATTGCAGATGAAACCAAAGATATAAAGAAAAAATAACAAATGTCTTTAGTTGTACAACGGGGCCATACACAAAAGCTTTTTACACTTTCAGTCAGCTGAAAGCTTAGATGCAGCAGGTCTCACAGAAATGATCATTGATTGCCTTGAAAAACTTCAGAAATGATCTTGTGGAGCAAGGCTACAACGGTGCATCCGTCACGAGTGGAAAGCATTCTGGTCTGTCTGCACGGATTAAAAACAGTGCAAGATTTGTATTTTATGTGCACTGTAATGCACATTGTTTGAATTTGGTTCTTGTCGATGCTGTAAAATCAGTGCCTGAGGCAGTTAATTGTTTTGCTCTCCTGCAGAAGCTGTATAACTTTGTATTTGGCTCGTACGTTCATCTCAAGTGTCTTGCAGTTCAGAAAGAGTTGTATCCACAGCAGCAGCCCAGGGAACAACAGAGACTTACGGATGTAAGGTGGGCATGCAGATACATGTATTGCATGAATCTGAGGGACAGGCTTCCAGCAGTTCTGAGAGTGCTACAGGATATCACACATGAACATAGTGGTGATAGATCAGTGGAGGCAAGGGGCCTTCTTTCTTCAGATAGATTTACATTTCATAGGGCTTTTGGTGACCTTTGTAAAGTGCTTGGTGATGCCAAATGTCTTTCTGACATGCTCCAATCAAGCTCTCTTGACATAGCAAGGGCTGTGGACCTAGTAGGTGCCCTTACAGACACATTACAGGAAGGGCTGTGGACCTAGTAGGTGCCCTTACAGACACATTACAGGAAGGGCTGTGGATCTAGTAGGTGTCCTTACCGACACATTACAGGAAGGGCTGTGGATCTAGTAGGTGCCCTTACAGACACATTACAGGAAGGGCTGTGGACCTAGTAGGTGCCCTTACACACACATTACAGGAAGGGTTGTGGATCTAGTAGGTGCCCTTACCGACACATTACAGGAAGGGCTGTGGATCTAGTAGGGGCCCTTACAGACACATTACAGGAAGGGATGTGGATCTAGTAGGTGCCCTTACAGACACATTACAGGAAGGGCTGTGGATCTAGTAGCTGCCCTTACAGACACATTACAGGAAGGGCTGTGGACCTAGTAGGTGCCCTTACAGACACATTACAGGAAGGGATGTGGATCTAGTAGGTGCCCTTACAGACACATTACAGGAAGGGCTGTGGATCTAGTAGGTGCCCTTACAGACACATTACAGGAAGGGCTGTGGATCTAGTAGGTGCCCTTATAGACACATTACAGGAAGGGCTGTGGATCTAGTAGGTGCCCTTACAGACACATTACAGGAAGGGCTGTGGATCTAATAGCTGCCCTTACAGACACATTACAGGAAGGGCTGTGGATCTAGTAGGTGCCCTTACAGACACATTACAGGAAGGGCTGTGGATCTAGTAGGTGCCCTTACAGACACATTACAGGAAGGGCTGTGGATCTAGTAGGTGCCCTTACAGACACATTACAGGAAGGGCTGTGGATCTAGTAGGTGCCCTTATAGACACATTACAGGAAGGGCTGTGGATCTAGTAGGTGCCCTTACAGACACATTACAGGAAGGGCTGTGGATCTAGTAGCTGCCCTTACAGACACATTACAGGAAGGGCTGTGGATCTAGTAGGTGCCCTTACAGACACATTACAGGAAGGGCTGTGGATCTAGTAGGTGCCCTTACCGACACATTACAGGAAGGGCTGTGGATCTAGTAGGTGCCCTTACAGACACATTACAGGAAGGGCTGTGGATCTAGTAGGTGCCCTTACAGACACATTACAGGAAGGGCTGTGGATCTAGTAGCTGCCCTTACAGACACATTACAGGAAGGGCTGTGGATCTAGTAGGTGCCCTTACAGACACATTACAGGAAGGGCTGTGGACCTAGTAGGTGCCCTTACAGACACATTACAGGAAGGGCTGTGGATATAGTAGGTGCCCTTACAGACACATTACAGGACTACAGAAGTGAGTGTTACTATGGAGAACTATGGAAAGAGGTTGAAGAGATTGCAGAGCTCTGTGAAATAAGTGTACAGCCTAAAAGAAGCTTTAAGATTTCACGACTCATTGATGATGAGCACTGTAGGACAAACAAATAGTGACCAAAGTCACGGCTGCAGAGGTGTTTTTCAAAGAAGAATTGCGAGATACCGCAAGCGATTCAGTCTCTCAACCCAAGAGTACAACATTCTTGAATGAGGAGCCTCTGTTTGCCTTTGCTCAGACCTTTGAGTCAGATTTAGAGGACTTCAAACATGAGGTTCATCAAACCAAGCGGCTTCTTGATAGGAGAGAGAAAAGTGGAAGGGACAGACTGTCTACTCTCCTTGACTTTGTTGTGTTTCTAGAACCTTATAAAGAGGTCTTCCATGAGCTATTTCGACTTTGTAAGATTTCTGTTGTTACACCAGTCAGCAGTGCTTCTTGCAAGAGAAGCTTCTCAGCTTTAAAACCAATTAAAACCCACCTTAGGACAACAATGGTTGATGACAGGCTAAGTCACCTCAGAATTCTCAGTGTTGAGTCAAGGAGGACACGTTCCCTCAACATGGATGAGGTTGTGAAACATTTTGTCAGTTCTCACCAGAACTGCAGAATTATGTTGTTTTATATCTACCTAGGATAGTTTGGCACATAGGTGGTCCCTCTGGTCATGATTAAATCCTGCACTGTGTACTAGCTAGTACACTGACATTCTAAAATGATCAATTGAACATCTTGACCATGTTCTGTTATAATCTCCACCCGGCACAGCCAGAAGAGGACTGGCCACCCCACATAGCCTGGTTCCTCTCTAGGTTTCTTCCTAGGTATTGGCCTTTCTAGGGAGTTTTTCCTAGCCACTGTGCTTCTCCACCTGCATTGCTTGCTGTTTGGGGTTTTAGGCTGGGTTTCTGTACAGCACTTTGAGATATCAGCTGATGTACGAAGGGCTATATAAATAAATTTGATTTGATTTGATTTGATCAATCCAAAAGGTGTGTGTGTGTGTGTGTGTGTGTGTGTGTGTGTGTGTGTGTGTGTGTGTGTGTGTGTGTGTGTGTGTGTGTGTGTGTGTGTGTGTGTGTGTGTGTGTGTGCGCGTGTGTGTGTGTGTGTGTGTGTGTGTGTGTGTGTGTGTGTGTGTGTGTGTGTGTGTGAGAGAGAGAGAGTGAGAGAGAGAGAGAGAGAGAGAGAGAGAGAGAGAGAGAGAGAGAGAAAGAAATTGAGCTGCAGTTCCAAGGTAGAGACACTGACTATTCATGTTAAAGAATTCTAGTGAAGTAACCCTTTTGGACCACACTATCTGTCACATTGAAGAACTCCAGGTTAAGTCAATTATCACTTCTATTTCTAATCAGCAATCATAGGATTCATTCATGCTCCTTAGATGCCAGGTTAGGGTTACACACACAAATATTATGTCATGGTCAATGGACCCCCTGACGTAGCCTTGGCCACCCCCTTGCCACCCAAACTCTAGTTCCACCACTGCATATCAAGTACATCACTTTTTAGTTGGTTTGATTGGTTGTACTTCAAGTATCTAAGTGGTAAAACAGAGGTGTAATGGTATGAAGCACAAAGACATGTTAGTAACGAACGTGGTGTAGCCTCCACTTCCTCTAGTGGAGAAGTTTATGTTCTTGGCCGAGCCGCGCCAGCCCACCACGGCGGTCACCAGCACCGCCAGGTTCCTCTCTAGCCAGCCCACCATCTCCTTGCCGTATACTCGGTGGTCATCACAGCCACCGTATCAGCCGTACCTTCATGGGCCATTAGGACGGTGGCGTCCTGGGAGCTGTTGTTGTGGACGAGCACAACGGGGGCATTGAATATCTTTTTCTTGAAGGTGCAGTTGCCACGCTGCAGCAGGGCCACCCAGTGTCCTGTCCGGGGGGAACCAGTAAGTGTGTGTAGGGGTCACAGCCCTGGCGTTCCACCACTCCATGATTCGGTGCAGGTGCCATCGCGATTCCTTTCCGCTCCAATTGTGGTGAATTGTAGCCATACAAGCCATCGTCCTTGGTTACAGTTTGAATTGGATTGCCTTTGGAGTCAAGTACGGTGGCCCTAACGCAGCCCTAACATAGTCTCCCTTGCTGATGGGCAGAACCGGCACCAACAAGAGAATGGGGAGATGGCTGCATTGCATTGCTGCGGTCCACATCTGGGCATCTGCTGAATGTGATGGTGCCCATGGACTTGACTGTGTTTGTTGTTGGTCAGATGGTGTTATTCACAGAGCGGTTGTGTTCTGTTCTACTGGCAGGCAGGCAGGAGGGATGAGAGAGAGAGGGGATCTCTTTACATAACCCAGCCGCACTGTGGTGATTCACCCACATTATGTCAGATAGAGCTCATCACTATGTTTGTTGATCTCTCTCTCTCTTTGTCTCTATGACTCTTTCTCTCTCTCTCTCTCTCTCTCTCTCTCTCTCTCTCTCTCTCTTTTTCTCTCTTTCCCTCCATCCATCTTTCTTTCTCTCACACGCCCACTCTCATTCGTACAGACTATGTTGTCTCTCACCGTCATAACAGACCACATTTGATTCCAAATCCACATGATAATGTGATCTAAAACTCACATCTGTCTGTTTGTTCACATACCGGGCTTCGACAAAACTCCACACAAACACATCTCATCATATTCGGATCACAGTTTGAACACAAGCATGGATTTAAATATTTTTTTTATAAATAGTGTTTTTATTTATTTAAAAGGGTCAGTGAACTGACATCCAAGCTTCATCATATTGATGATTACTACTCATAATGGGCACAGTGTGATATTGACAGAACATCAAGGGATAAGAAGGCCGATGTCTGTATTTGTACCTGTTTGTTACTGTAGGAGAGATGCGGACCGGAGCATGTAGGCCTTAGTTAGAAGCAGGGTCAGGGGTGAAGCAAGGTCAAAGTTGATGCAGGGTCAGGCTATCTATTTCCATAGATTTATAGGTAGGCCCAAGTGGACTGATGTCAAAGCCAGATATCTACTCTTATGCTACATTGGAAAAGCAAACATACAGTAGGCAGTAGGCCTACATACAGTAGGCCTAATACAAACATTTTCCCACTCAAAAAAGTCCCCCACTCATGATGATGCATGATCAATGATTACACTGGACGCACTGTCTCAAGGACATAAACTATTGGTATTTGCCAAATGGTGCAATGTTGACATAGCACCCAGGGATGAGAAGGCTGACCTCAGTGTGTGTATCTGTTGGTTACTGTTGGTTACTGTAAGAGCCAGGGTTGGAGTCAATTCAAATTGAAGTCATTTAATTCAGGAAATTATTTCAATTTAAACTTCATAAATTAAACCATTTTTTAAATAAATAGCTTATCCTTTTCAGTTGTTTGACAAATCATTCAAAATAAATGAACTTTTTTCCATTATTGAATTTGAATTTCAGTTTACTTCCTGAATGTGCTCAACCCTGGTGCTCAACCCTGGTAGGGCCGATGCTAACCTAAGAGAGTGAAGCTGGGCCAGGGGGTGAGGCAAGGTAAGAGTTGAGTTAGGGTGAGGCACAGACACAGACACAGACACCCTGGCATGAGAACTGATGAAAGAGTTCCAAGTGTTCTGTTGGAACCCAAACATTCCAAATGTTCTGAGGGTTCTGTTGGAACCCAAACATTCCAAATGTTCTGAGGGTTCTGTTGGAACCCAAACATTCCAAATGTTCTGAGGGTTCTGTTGGAACCCAACCCCCTCCAGATGTGTTGAGCTTGGCAGAGAATAAATCATTCATCATCGTATTATCTCATGTTACGGCCCTGTCATTGATAGTCATGTAGTGTAAGGCTCTCTGAGGATAAAACCGAGGGAAGGAGGGATGGAAGGAGAGAGGAGGAATAGAGGGAGGCAGAGAGGGATTTAGGAGGTAGTTTGAGAACAGAGACTGTGTCATGGCCCATAATGCCACTTTTTCCCTACACCCTCCCTTCTCTCATTATCTCTCAAACAAACAAAAAAATTAACAGAGAAAAGAGAAGAAAATCACACACACACACACACACACGTACACACACACACGTACACACACACATGTACACACACACACACACACACACACACACACACACACACACACACACACACACACACACACACACACACACACACGTACACACACACACACGTACACACACACGTGCACACACACACGTGCACACACACACGTGCACACACACACACACACACAAACCAACACGCGCCACGAGGGGTGATGTAAGGGAAGACTTAGAACTCAGTGTCCCAACAGACTCTATGCATACTGTCCCTCAAATGAATGAATACATGTATTCAACTCTCTTTCTCTGTCTTTCTCTCTCACTCTGCACAAAGAATCTGCAGAAAGAGGAAAACAAGTGACAATTCTCCCTGGTGTTCCTGGAGAATCATCCTACCCTAACCCTAGCTTCATGTTCACACCTTGGTTTAACCCTAACCCCAGCCATTTCCCTAACCCTAACCCTAGCTTCATGTTCACACCTCGGTTTAACCCTAACCCCAGCCATTTCCCTAACCCTAACCCTAGCTTCATGTTCACACCTCGGTTTAACCCTAGCCTCAGCCATTTCCCTAACCCTAACCCTAGCTTCATGTTCACACCTCGGTTTAACCCTAGCCTCAGCCATTTCCCTAACCCTAACCCTAGCTTCATGTTCACACCTCGGTTTAACCCTAACCCCAGCCATTTCCCTAACCCTAACCCTAGCTTCATGTTCACACCTTGGTTTAACCCTAACCCCAGCCATTTCCCTAACCCTAACCCTAGCTTCATGTTCACACCTCGGTTTAACCCTAGCCTCAGCCCTAAGCCTAACCCCAGCCATTTCACTAACCCTAACCCTAACCCTAGCCTCAGCCCTAACCCTCAACCCTCAACCCTCAACCCTCAACCCTCAACCCTTCCTGTCAAACGTATTCCTTTTTCTGTTTTCCTTCCTCAAACAAAATACAGTACAATAACACTAGTTAGGTAGCTGAATGAATGAAACATGTTTTCAAATCAAATGTTATTGGTCACATATACATATTAGGAGATGTTATTGGTCACATATACATATTAGGAGATGTTATTGGTCACATATACATATTAGGAGATGTTATTGGTCACATATACATATTAGGAGATGTTATTGGTCACATATACATATTAGGAGATGTTATTGGTCACATATACATATTGCAGGTGAAGTGAAATGCTTGTCACAGCTAAATGCTTTCCTTTACCCATTGGAACATGATGTACCTCATGTCACATACAGTACATCGCCTACTGCTACACTTCCTGGAAACGCTACACTTCCCTCGCTGAGCACTGTAATTAGAGACACACTAAAACCTTTTTTTAACTCAATATCAAATCATTTCTGGGTGACAATGAAGTACCTTACTGTGATTGTTTTAATGAAACATCAAAAAGAAACAAAAATAGCTTCTTAGCAAAAAGCAATTTCTCAAGCAAGAATTTAGCTTGGACTGTCTGAGAGTGGTCTGAGGGAGGGGCCTAATTGGAGGAGCCTAGTGGTAGGGGGTATGCAACCTGACACCAGCTGTTATTGGCAGAGAGGAGGGCAAACTTTCTTTGTTATTGGTCTATTAACTTCCACCGCCTGGTGATGTAACCAAAACCCCACCCAGGCAAAACAAGCTGACTTTTCAAACAGCTAAATGGGCAATATCATTCATTTCACAGTATTATACCAACCTCATAGTGGGAAAATATTTATAAAACACAGGCAAATCAACATTTTCACTGAACTGGCCCTTTAATTGCATCCAAACAGCACCAACAATGGGAGACTGAGTTGACTAAAAGCTCACTTATCAAATATGTATCCTTTAAATATTTTTACTCTGGGTTCTAAGTACTTCCAAAGCCTGCAAGTATCAAGGGGCATTATAAGAGCATCTACGGTACTACTTTCTCGCAAGTGTCCACTGTCCTGCCCTACAGAGGCTAGTTGCCAGGCAACCCCAGTCTGTAAGAGGATCAGTACTAGGAAGTGACGGGAAGTTGTTTACTAGTTGTCCTAGTGTGACCTGACCCAGATCATTGGAGAGTTGCTGGACGGGTATGGCAGAGCTTAGAAACAATAACAACAACTGTTTGAATGCAGGATAAGGGACAGGCATAGCTTTCTCTTTGGGGTTTTAGGCTGAGTATCTGTATACTGCTGACGTAAAAACTGATGACGTAAAAACTGATGACGTAAAAACTGATGACGTAAAAACTGATGATGTAAAAACTGATGACGTAAAAACTGATGACGTAAAAACTGATGATGTAAAAACTGATGACGTAAAAAGGGCTTTACAAAATACATTTCATTGATTGACTGAAAGGAAAATAGATTTTTGGGTAAAACATTTGTACACTAGATCCTATCATCAAATAGAGATATACTGTGTGTGCATCAAATCATATTTTGTTTTGTGAAATATCACTCTTTCAATACTAGTAGTTCCTGTACTGCACCAGTCAGTCTACTGTAGCAATGCAAAGTTACCATGTTATGTTACCCCTCCATATGTTATGTCACATCATGGTCATGTTATGAAGACAACAGACCTCTGATGTCATGTTATGAAGACAACAGACCTCTGATGTCATGTTATGGAGACAACAAGCCTCTGATGTCATGTTATGATGACGTCACAGACACTACAGAACCAGCAGCACAGCCCGAGGAAGGTTCTATGGACTCCTGAGAATGTGCTGAGTACGCACACACACACACACACACACACGCACGCGCACACACACACACACACACACACACACACACACACACACACACACACACACACACACACACACACACACACACACACACACACACACACACACACACGCACACACACACACACACACACACACACACACACACTCCATCCAGAGGAATGTTCTAGACTTCTGCCATAAGTATGCATTGTACCCTGCATTCACTCTCTCTGCCGCTCTCCCGTCCCTCCTAAAAGTAGGCCATCTATATCCATTGGACCGGTGACTTCTCTCTTCACAGACGTACACGCTTACATAAGTACTCAGGCACGGTGGATTACGCAACATATACCCCCCACCCCTTCTACCCCTTTCCTCACACACAGACACATGTCACCCTTGCGCATATATACACAAACCCTCCTTAATATTTCAACAACCCTCCGTCACTGAACATCTATAAAAAGATGTGTACACTGCATTATTAAATGGAGCCAATTCAGAAATGCAAACACGGGGTGTATTCAAGTTTTAAAAAGGCTTATAAAGTTTGAAACCCCTCTTTAACATTTCAAACTAGATTTGCCCGAACAAAAAATGTATCAACCACGTAATAATTCACATTTCCTGTTGAGCATGACTACACTGAGTGTACAAAACATTAGGGACACCTTCTCTTTCCATGACACAGACTGACCAGGTGAAAGCTATGATCCCTTATTGATGTCCCTTGTTAAATCCCCTTCAGTCAGTGTAGATGAAGGGGCGGAGACAGGTTAAAGAAGGATGTTTAAGCCATGAGACATTTTAATAAGACATGGATTGGTGTGCCATTCAGATGGTGAATGGGAGAAACAAAAGATTTAAGTGCTTTGTGTCAAGAACTGCAACGCTGCTGTTTTTTTAATACTCAACAGTTTCCATTGTGTATCATGAATGGTCCACCCACCCAAAGGACATCCAGCCAACTTGACACAACTGTGGGAAGCATTGGAGTCAACATGGGCCAGCATCCCTGTGGAACGCTTTCATCGCCTTGTAGAGTCCATGCCCCGACGAATTGAGGCTGTTGTGAGGGCAATGGGGGGTGTAATTCAATATTAGGAAGGGGTTCCTAATGTTTTGTATGCTCAGTGCAGGGGTGTCCACCTCATTCCATGGAGGGACTAGTGTCTGCTGGTGTTTGGATTTTCCTTTCAATTAAGACCTAGACAACCAGGTGAGGGGAGTTCCTTACTAACCAGTGACCTTAAGTGATCAATTAAGTCTAAGGGAGGAGCGAAAACCTGCAGACACTCAGCCCTCCGTGGAAGGAGTTTGACTCAGTGCATTTTCCTGCTGTAAGAAACTGGTCAAACTAAGATAGCAGATCTGTATAGCATGGATGGTTTCCTTGGCAATGCTAAAATAGCCATGGACTTGGATTCGGTCGTTTTTTAAATGATGTGTTGTTTGACAGATTGTTGTTTTTGCAGAAGGGAGACAATAGCGTGTATGTCAGGGATGTTTGAGGATATAGAGGGTGTTCGTAGGAAACTATGAACGAGAGAGAGGGAGGGGGGGGGGGGGGGGGGGTCAGAGAAGAGACGTTTTGTTGACCCCTATTGTTCAGGGCGTGCCACACAACTCATTTAGACAGAGTACAGCCTTAGTGTGAGCCTGGCACAATGCTGATTACATCCATTGTAATCCAATCTGGCTACCGTCCAGAGAACATTAGATAAACATTCCAGAACAGTGCAGAGGACGTTTGATGAAAATTCCAGAATGGATGGGGGCGAGGAAGATAAGGGGGTACATAATCAACAATGAAAAGGCTTTACATTTTGATACTGTAGGACTATGGTATTTTACAATCACTTTTCTATGGTACACAACCCATAGACGGTGAATGGCGGTCAATAATAAGCCCATACTTCAGGCTCTTTAGACCAAGTTCTGCTCTAATTTGCATACGTCTTGTTGAATCATCCTATTGTCTGTGTTCAATGGCCTTTTATAAACTGGCTGGTTCTAGCCCTGGATGCTGATTGGCCGATAGCCATGGTATATGAAACAGTATAATATACTTCTATGGTGGGTATGATCTTTCTCAGAAGAGCTTTGGACAAAAGAGGTTCTAGACAGTTTGGATTAGTTTGGACAATGTTAATTCTATACTTGGAGGACATCTCATGACAATTTTCCATCCCAGTTCCTGGTATAATTAGAATAGGATCTCTCTCTCTGTACTCAATATGTGGACAGTCACCTTAGTGTGAGGACAAAGGCAATATTGTTTCCTGAGCTTGTTATTCAGCAGAAAATCTTTTTATCCTGCAGTGATTTCTTTCACACAAACATCATTTCAATCAGACTTGGTTCCAGTTGTTACATGGTTCTTCGCTGGTAAGACCATCTGGCTAGTGGTTGTGACTGCTACAGGCCTGTTGGTGGGTGTGAAAAACAATCAAGTTTATATGTTACCCCTGCCTTTGCGGTTCGTATCCTATCCTAACTCCCATACATAAAGTCAGTGTATCGCATGTGGTGGATAGATTACTCAGATACTAATATAGGCTAACATGAATATGTCAACTGTACATTGATCAATAAACAAGTTGTGCTTTTTCTCTCTCATACACTCACACACAAACGCCCACTCGCTCTCTCTCACTCTCCTCCCCACAGTGGTTAGCCAGAGTAAATGTTAGTGTTGTTTTTTTTTGGTTGTTACACAAACTCTCATAATGTGAACTTTGGCTCCCTGTCCAACTCCAGGATAAGGATTAGTATAAAGAGCTCTAGTGCAGGCAAGTAGAGGTTTGTAGAGAGGGAGGGCCAGGGTCAGGTTAGGAGAAAGAGACAGAGGGAGAGAGAGAGATGCAGGGAGAGAAAGAGGGAGAGGGGGTGAGGAATGAGGGGAAAAACAGAGAGAGATAGTGGGATGCAGGGAGAGGGGAAGGGAGAGGGGTTGAGAGAACGAGAGAGGGATGAAGAGAGAGAGAGGGACAGATCCAGAGAGAACGAGAGAGGGATGAAGAGAGAGAGAGGGATGGATCTGGAGAGAATGAGAGAGGGATGGATCTGGAGAGAACGAGAGAGGGATGAAGAGAGAGAGAGGGACAGATCCGGAGAGAATGAGAGAGGGATGCTAACCACGTACTGAGTCATACAAGACTTTCCAACTCCCCTCAAAGCTAATGTACACTTTGATTTGCTGTACGACTGTGTGTGTGTGTGTGTGTGTGTGTGTGTGTGTGTGTGTGTGTGTGTGTGTGTGTGTGTGTGTGTGTGTGTGTGTGTGTGTGTGTGTGTGTGTGTGTGTGTGTGTGTGTGTGTGTGTGTGTGTGTGTGTGTGTGTGTGTGTGTGTGTCTGAACCCGTCTCCTTGGTTTGAGGTTAGTCAACGAGTGACCTTACTGTGCAAACATGCTTCAGTACACATCCCCCACCCCCCGACCCCAACACACTCTGTAGTTGTATTGACCTGTGATTACATACCACTATCGCAACATTACCTAACTTAACCTCAGTGTTAATGTACACACGTGCTATACTTTGAATGGATAGCTTTTTAGGTAGGGTACAAAGTCAAACGCATAGTACACACTGTGGACTATCCTTCATCTCAGTTCTTTCTATCATAGCATTAAGAATGTATCCACAATGAACACTTATGTGTGTTTTACATGGCACCCTATTCCCTATATAGTGTACAGGACTCTAGTCAAAAGCTGTGCACTATATAGGGAATAGGGTGCAATTTCAGATGCAACCTTGGTCTATACACTTTAAATAGCATTGAGTGCTCTATTACTCCCAATCAGACCATTGAGACACAATTTTCTAATTTTATTAGGATCCCCATTAGCTGTTGCAAAAGCAGCAGCTACTCTTCCTGGTGTCTACATAAAACATGACATAATACAGGACATTAATGGACAAGAACATCACAAGGACAGAGCTACATACATTTTAAATACATGAATAGAGGATACAGGATATACTGATTTCCTGTCCAGTGGGATCAACCGTGTGCTATTTTCACACCAAGCCGGTAATACCAGGAAGACCCTTATCAACACATCAACACTCCATGTGGTTAGGAAACCACTGACAGGTAAGATAACAGGAATTACTCATTGAATTTGCTGTGTGTAGTATATCAGTTGTGGTTTGTTGTTGTCGTTGTTGCTGCTGCTGCTGTTGTTGTTGTTGTTGTTGCTGCTGACTCACGTGGCCAAAGTAGTTGACCCTGAGGGATAAAGAAAGTTTTTAAAATTCTCATTGGACTAAAACTACAAAACCAAAGTTTTTATTTCATTTTTTTAGGGAGTAGATCAGCTTTAATATTGCAGATAGATTGTGGCTTCCATCTATGTAATTGTCTGCATCATTTGTGTGTGTGTGTCATGAAGCAGGTTGAGAGAATGCCAAGAGTGAGCAAAGCTGTCGTCAAGGCAAAGGGTGGCTACTTTGAAGAATCTAAAATCTAAAATATATTTTGATTTGTTAAAAAAACAATAGCCTAAAAAATGAACAACTCTTCCAAATCAAGTGCAAAGACAACTTGTGTCTTTAAGACAGCCAACCGGAGCCGCCTGCACGCCAGACCCCCACCAGTCTAGTCAATAACTCTTTGCCCAACACAACTTCCTTCCCATCTTTTCTTTATGTCACAAGGGAAAGGTATGGAAAACAAGAGTTGAATGAAAACACACATACACCTACACATTAACACACAGAAACAGTACACCCTCCATATAATTCATATCACAGGCCTAATAGTACTGTAGAGCTCTTTTTACTTGCACACAATATAGCTGGGTCACCCCGTCCCTAGGGGTCCTCGGCCCTGTAACTCCCCAAACCAACACCCCCCACTCAGCTTTCAGGTGTGTTAGGCCAAGGCCGGAGTGACAACAGTACAACAGACCCCCAGGGCCAGAACTGAGCAGCCCAGCAGCTAGGGATTGCCTAAATAGGTATCTCCCCTGACATGGGCATGTTTACAATTACAGACTCCTTTTGTCGTACAGTATTCCATATAAGGCATTCAGACCTTATGAAAGTTGCACAGTATACCCTTAGTCTTAAAACAATTCTAGTGATACTGTACATAACTTAACATTTCTTCCATGCATTGTGGGAGGATAACCAACCTTCCAATTAATGGCAATGCATGTATTAGCCACTATAAATGCTGGGTTACAAAGTTTCTTCTGATAACAGTATCAACATTTCGAAGCAAACAAAAACAGGGAAAAGGGAGAATCTGTAGACATACTGAGATAAAAGAACGTACTCTTTGCCATAACTTACTTCACAAGATCACAGCATATGAAAATATGTCCCCTTTTGTGCTTTATGCCTCCAGCAGAATAATACAATTTCTGAGTGCAGGATATTCAGATTCACTGGCATATAAACTCAGCAAAAAAAGAAACCTCCCTTTTTCAGGACCCTGTCTTTCAAAGATAATTCGTAAAAATCCAAATAACTTCACAGATCTTCATTGTAAAGGGTTTAAACACTGTTTCCCATGCTGGTTCAATGAACCATAAACAATTAACGAACATGCACCTGTGGAACGGTCGTTAAGACACTAACAGCTTACAGACGGTAGGCAATTACGGTCACAGTTATATAAACTTAGGACACTAAAGAGGCCTTTCTACTGACTCAGCAAAAACACAAAAAGAAAGATGCCCAGGGTCCCTGCTCATCTGCGTGAACGTGCCTTAGGCATGCTGCAAGGAGGCATGAGGACTGCAGATGTGGCCAGGGCAATAAATTGCAATGTCTGTACTGTGAGACGCCTAAGACAGCGCTACTGGGAGACCTGTCCTCACAGTGGCAGACCACGTGTAACAACACCTGCACAGGATCGGTATGTCCGAACATCACACCTGCGGGACAGGTACAGGATGGCAACAACAACTGCCCGAGTTACACCAGGAACGCACAATCCCTCCATCAGTGCTCAGACTGTCCACAATAGGCTGAGAAAGGCTGGACTGAGGGCTTGTAGGCCTGTTGTAAGGCAGGTCCTCACCAGACATCACCGGCAACAACGTCACCTATGGGCACAAACCCACCATCGCAGGACCAGACAGGAATTGCAAAAAGTGCTCTTCACGGTTTTGGCTCACCAGGGGTGATGGTCAGATTCACATTTATCATCGAAGGAATGAGCGTAACACCGAGACCTGTACTCTGGATCGGGATCGATTTGGCGGTGGAGGGTCTGTCATAGTCTGGGGAGGTGTGTCACAGCATCATCGGACTGAGCTTGTTGTCATTGCTGCGCGTTACAGGGAAGACATCCTCCTCCCTCATGTGGTACCCTTCCTGCAGGCTCATCCTGACATGACCCTCCAGCATGACAAT
Organism: Oncorhynchus kisutch; assembly: GCF_002021735.2. NCBI lineage: Eukaryota > Metazoa > Chordata > Actinopteri > Salmoniformes > Salmonidae > Oncorhynchus > Oncorhynchus kisutch. Next base: position 52,444,786 of record NC_034193.2, on the reverse strand, counting down.
GCCACCAGCCATACTGCTCGTTCTGTGCGTGATTTCTTACAAGAGAGGAATGTCAGTGTTCTGCCATGGCCAGCGAAGAGCCCTGATCTCAATCCCATTGAGCACATATGGGACCTGTTGGATCGGAGGGTGAGGGCTAGAGCCATTCCCTGCAGAAATGTCCGGGAACTTGCAGGTGCCTTGGTGGAAGAGTGGGGTAACATCTCACAGCAAGAACTGGCAAATCTGGTGCAGTCCATGAGAAGGAGATGCACCGCAGGACTTAATGCAGCTGGTGGCCACACCAGATACTGACTGTTCCTTTTGATTTTGACCCCCCCTTTGTTCAGGGACACATTATTCCATTTCTGTTAGTCACATGTCTGTGGAATTTGTTCAGTTTATGTCTCAGTTGTTGAATACAAATATTTACACGTTAAGTTTGCTGAAAATAAACGCAGTTGACAGTGAGAGGACATTTCTTTTTTTGCTGAGTTTAGAATGTTCTATGGATGGTCTTAAACTGCAGTAATTTATGTCTGACATTATATGAACATGACTAGGCATTCTAACATATCTGTGTCCATTCATCATCAATAGCATTTCCCAGGTCTTCCTCACATTTATGCTTTACATGTTTTGTGTCATCGGGAAAAGCCTCTATTAGCCATTGATACAATTTGGAAATCAACTTTGGAGGTTTTTCAGACTGTCTTAAAATACCATCTGGCTTTTCCAGTTTTTGCTGGACAGAGACAATAAAGTGTTGTATCTGCAAAAATTCACCTCAGGTCTGTCACAGACCTGGCTGCCTGACTCTGCTGAGACCCCTGTCACCATCTGATCCTCCTAAAATGAGGCATGACAAAGAATGACCTTGGTGTACATTTATACAGTTGAAGTCGGATGTTTACATAGACCTTAGCCAAATCCATTTAAACTCAGTTTTTCACAATTCCTGACATTTAAGCCTAGTAAGAATGCCCTGTCTTAGGTCAGTTAGGATCACCAGTTTATTTTAAGAATGTGAAATGTCAGAATAATAGTAGAGAGAATGATTTATTTCAGCTTTTATTTCTTTCCTCACATTCCCAGTGGGTCAGAACTTGACATACACTCAATTAGTATTTGGTAGCATTACCTTTAAATGATTTAACTTGGGTCAAACGTTTCGGGTAGCCTTCCACAAGTTTCCCACAATAAGATGGGTGAATTTTGTCACATTCCTCCTGACAGAGCTGGTGTAACTGAGTCAGGTTTGTAGGCCTCCTTGCTCGAACCCGCTTTTCCAGTTCTGCCCACAAATGTTCTATAGGATTGAGGTCAGGGCTTTGTGATGGCTACTCCAATACCTGGACTTTGTTGTCGGGCGGGTGCGGGTGGGAGCGGGATAAAAAAAATTGTTCAGCGCAGATCTCTACTGTGCACCATGACAGTAAAGCCTGTAATGTTAGAGCTGTTTAGTACTGTGTCAGTGTGAAAAGTAAGGAATTAGCCAGGGAAACTGACAGATTAATAACGTTACATTGACATACTGACTAATAAAACTCACATTGCACTGAAAAACGTCATAATATCAATCTTCAATCATTTGGCCGATGGTTTCATTGTTTGATTCAAGTCTAGTTTGATTGAGGCAAAAATAATAGCTAACGTTAGCCAACTTTTGGCCAGCTCTCTCTCTAACGGTACATCAACTGGCGAAAGCTCATTTACTTCTGAACTGTGGAAAGACAAAGGCTACAAAACAAACAAACAACTGCTGTTAGATAGTAATAATAGCCACCTCATATCGACAGATGTGTGTGGTAGTTAATCACTATGTAGCTTATTCATTCACCTCAGTCGAGAGGGGATGAAACATTAGCTAACGTTACATGTCAGTCACAATACTAGCTCATCACTGGGAATAAACACTAGTTTCATTTTTGTTCTTCTGTTCAACAGCAGTTACCTTGCCAGCTACATCAGCCAACTAAAGAGTAGCCAGTTTTTGTTCTGCTTCCTTTTACAACTCTGTGAAAGAGCACAACAGTACACACAGAACTATTCTCAACTCTCCCGCGCTGGTCCAGCCAGCCTTCCAGAAGCTTTACCTTCACACAGCCTGCCAGTGGTGTCCCGTGGTCCTAAATCTAGTCAGAACAAACTCTGCAAACAGCCTTCCCAACTGCTCAGAGGCGTCCACATGGTCCTAAAGTACACCGTTGCCATGTTTTGTATCACATTCCAATGATCAAACTGGGACAAAAATGCTATTTTAGAATGTGGCAGGGACATATCCCCCCTGTCCCCATTGAAAGTTGCACCCCTGCTGTAGAGTAGCATTCATCATGTTATGTTTGCTGTTCTTACCTTGGCAAAACCTCAGAAACATGACTGATTGCCCATAAAGTTAATCTATTTGCTTATGAGGGATTCCTAACATGCTCTGAAAGGTACTAGGGAAGATCGGGAAATAGGCCTTGACTGTGTTGGTGAAAAGATGCTATTCCTTCCATCCGATACACACACACACGCGCACAGACACACACACACACACAGACTGAAGGAATGACTAACAACCATACACACTGAGGATAGCTAGGTATAATCTCCTTATTCTGAGTAACTAACCTCAATCTCCATTTCTCTCTCCCTTCCCTCTCTCTCGCCCTCTCCCTTCCCTCTCTTCCCTCACTCTCTTTCTCTCTCTCTCTCCCTTCCCTCTCTCTTTCTCTCTCTCCCTTCCCCTCCCTCTCTCTTTCTCTCTCTCTCTCCCTTCCTTCCCTCGCTCTCTCTCTCACTCCCCATTCCTCCTTATTTCCGAGTAGCTAACCTCAGCCGACCAGAACCTCTCTCTCTCTCTTTCCCTGCCTCTCTCCCCCTCTCTCCCCATTTCTCCTTATTCTAATTAGCTAACCTGAGTTGACCTGGAACCTCCAGTTTACACACTTGTCCTCATATGGTCTGTAGAGGCCTTACATAATAGCACCAGCCCCCCTCCCATTGCTTTCCCACTTTCCTTTTTTTTTCTCCTTCGCTCCTTCTTAATCTGACTGCCCTCTTTCTCTCTGCACGTCGCTTCATGTTTAATGTATATTGACATGGCCCAGCATGAACCTTTGGGTGAATTAGTCACTTGCCTGTGTGTGTGTGTGTGTGTGTGTGTGTGTGTGTGTGTGTGTGTGTGTGTGTGTGTGTGTGTGTGTGTGTGTGTGTGTGTGTGTGTGTGTGTGTGTGTGTGTTGTGTGTGTGTGTGTGTGTGTGTGTGTGTGTGTGTGTGTGTGTGTGTGTGTGTGTGTGTGTGTGTGTGTGTGTGTGTGTGTGTGTGTGTGTGTGTGTGTGTGTGTGTGTGTGTGTTTACCTCATATTGCCTCTTGTTTGATGCCTTATCCACGTAATGATAAATTTTTTCATGCCGTTTCTCAGACGTAGTACATAGAAGTCCATTGTTTTGTTCCAGTCTGGTATAGCCTCTAGTTAGGTGTGCTTGCTGAATGGAAAGCACAGCTTCAGAACCTGTTCATAAATCAATTCAAATCAAAGTTTATTTGTCACGTGCGCCAAATACAACAGTGAAATGCTTACTTACAGGCTCTAACCAATAGTGCAAAAAAGGTATTAGGTGAACAGTAGGTAAGTAAAGAAGTAAAACAACAGTAAAAAGACAGGCTATATACAGTAGCAAGGCTATAAAAGTATGTTTTCGCCCACAGGACTGCCACTGATTGGATGTTTTTTGTTTGTCACGCCATACTCAGTAAACCCTAGACGTGTGTGAAAAGCCTAGGAGGCCCGGCCGTCTCTGAGATACTGGAACCGTTGTGCCTGGCACCGACGATCATACCACGCTCAAAGTCGCTTAGGTCACTAGTTTTGCCCATTGTGACGTTCAGTCGAACTTTAACCTAATGCCTCGGTGTCTGTCTGCCTGCTTTATATGTCAAGTCACGGCCACGTGACTCACTGTCTATAAGAGCAAACCATTTTGGTGAACCAGGTGTTGTACCTATAGCCTACTATACTACTATACTACTATACTAGCCCACTATAAGAAGTTCACACCGACAAACCACCTCAAAATAGGTCATTATAACTAACACATAGCCTCTGAAAACCCTATTATGACCATTTATACTACTACCACTACTACTACTACTACTACTACTACCACTACTACCACTACCACTACTGCCACTACCACTGCTACTAATGCTACTACCATTACTACTACTACTATTACTACTATTTCACAACCATAAATACTTCAAGACTAGCAAGCACACCACATTTACTTCAGTAAATGTCATTTTCTAGTTGAAATAACATGATGCTGATGTGGTTATAGGAATTATAGTATAAATAATAACAGCTAAATAACATGTTGACTGATACAGAAACAATGATAAGGCCATCATGTGCATAATCAAGGAGAATTCAAGGTACGTCTGTCTAGCAGGCACATGTTTTCAAGGTAACCAGGGACCCCTCTCTCGCCCTTTGCCTGTGTTTGGACACCTGTAGTTTGAGGTCATCTCCAAACAGTGTGTATAAGGACAGTGACCCAGGTCGCTATCACTGTAGTCCGACACAGGTAGGCTAAACATAGTTAACCAGGGGGCGTATTCTTTACGCCGATTCTGTTGTGAAACGTTTCTTAAGCACTGCAGACCCCATGGTGAACCACAGTGAGGAATGAGAAAGCGGGATACAGGATTATGCATTATATCTAATCTTGTTATCCTTAGATGCCTGCATCCAATTGTGGTTATCAAATCAATTTCTGAGAAGACTGTTGAGTTCAATGGAAGACTAAAATAAGCACATAATACGCAACCATCACATTATTATGTTGTCTGCCTACATCAAGGTTAGGGACAAATAATTTCTTGGAAATTCAATTACTGACTATGAACAGATTGGAAAAGTAACCTATTCTTGACTGGTGATTCAATGCAATGCATTATTGAATTGAATGAGATGAGATTGTATAGATCCCTGACTCTGTTCTCTACCATAGTTTAGCAACTGGGATTGTATAAATATTATTCCTATCCACATCTGAGTGTAATCGTATGCTTCCACCAGACGTTTTCCTTGGCTACGAGAACTCATCTCATCTGAGAACAGTGCAGGAAGGAAATGTGTAAAAAGATAACACACATGTACTGTACTCTAAATGGTCTAGAAGAGTGTAGCTTACACTAGATAAACAAGATAGGATCAGAGCAAATTTAATGTCCCCAAGGATGGAAATTGTCTAGGACACATCATGAATTATTCTGTATGTAAATATGCTGTCCATAGACATAACATCATATACAGATCATACAATATATATATATAGTGTACATTGCCCATTGATAATGAATCTACTGACACACACTATACAATACACATAGATGGCCTTGATGATAATAACATAATGTTGGCTTGCTTTTTTTTGTGCCCTTCCAGCTCCAATATATCCTGTCACTAAACATTCAGGAGCATTAGTGTATTTCCTCGGGGAGGGCAGACATGGGACAGAGAGAGAGTGAGGGGGGGGGGTGAGAGAGAGAAGGGTGTGTGAGAGAGAGAACGAGAGGCACAGAGAGAGGGGTGACTGGCTGTATGGTGTGTTTTCGTGCTTCTGACCACGTAGGACTACTAAAACCTTGTTTGCTCCCATTTTCTCCATCTGTGCATTCCTTCATACCATTACATGTTTTCTTGTAACATACATAACATATATGTAATAAAGTGTATTCCTTCATACCATTACATGTTTTCATGTAACATACATAACATATATGTAATAAAGTGTATTCCTTCATACCATTACATGTTTTCATGTAACATACATAACATATATGTAATAAAGTGTATTCCTTCATACCATTACATGTTTTCATGTAACATACATAACATATATGTAATAAAGTGCAGTCCTTCATGCCATTACATGTTTTCATATAACATATACTGTACATAAAGTATAAATAAATTAATAACAAATAGCAGTTCTGCTGCCTGTAAATGTATTATATATACGTAAGTATTATACATGCTTGTGTACTTTTTATGAAAGTGAATTCCATGAAAGTGAATTCATGGAAGGAAGGATTATAGGCTGCTTAACAACACAAAGTAGCTTAGTTGTGAAAGTTCAGCTAAGTTCAGCAATTTCTTTGGGAAATATTTTCTGATTTTATTGTACAGATAGAGGATGACAGTGAGGAAAGATGGAAAGAGGTTGTGTCAAAGGGCTGTAAGCTGGATTCAAACCTATAGCGACACCATAGACATAGTAAATGTACATTTGTTCCCCGCCAATTCATATGTCCTACACATGTACTAAATTCTTATGTACTATACATGTCAGCCTGGCCTATCAGAAAAGATGTGACATAGTAAATTTAAATTTGTGTCACGCTGGTGTAAAGGTTTTGGAGACAGATGCAGGAATACATCATCTGGGTTTTTAATACACCAAAACAAACACGTATACAAAACACTGGGATGTACCCAAACATAAGAGCAAGGGTCAACCTTTAAGAACGACACGGGACGAGACCCATAATACACAAAACAGGCTGAGACAATGCATAGGTACTCACACGACCAACGGACATGGGAACAATAATCGACAGACCAATGGGGAAACAAAGGGCACATTTATGCTAACACAATCAGTGAGGAATTGGAACCAGCTGTGCGTAATGACAGTTCTGTGCATCCTAGAAGGCCGGTGGCGTCGACCTCTGTAACTGGTGAACAGACTGAGCAGCAGTACCGGGAGGATTCTTGACAATTTCTTCCCTTCCAATTAGTATGATATGTTATGTTGGGCATGGTTACATAACAAAGAAGGTTATTTAAAGGGATAGTTTACCCAAATTACAAAATTTCATGTTGGTTTCCTTATCCTGTAAGGAGTCTAGACAGGAAATGACAGAAATCCATGCTTTGGTTTTATTTCCCTGCCACCATTTTCCAAATGCTAATGTTTTAGCATTAGTGGCACTTTTTCATTCTGCATTTTTCGTGCATCATGTCTAAGTCATCTGAATCTATTTCAAATGTACACACCGATCGGGCCATGATCGCCAACATAATCTCTCTACCCTTGGGCAAGACCCTGACGTGGGCAACGGCGGTGTGGGAACAGCAGCCACCATCCTGCAGCTCCATATTAGCCTTCACTGTCGAGCTGCGATGTTGGCGGATGAGAAGCGTCCAGCCGACTGTTTAACATCCGTCAAGTGGCCAGACCAGTGACTGACTTCGCCATTGAGTTACGCACACTCGCCGCCGAGAGTGGGTGGAATACAGAGGAAATAGTCATCGCTTTCCACCAGGGGTTGTCTAACTCGATCAAGGATGAACCGGCCTCTCGGGAACTGGGAGAGGACCTTGAGTCCCTGATAACGCTGGAAATCAGGATCAACAACCAACTCCGAGAACGCGTGAGACACCCCAGTATCCCGGTTTCCTGAGCACCCCAAGCCCCCCAAACCCAGCATTGAGGAGCCTATGCAGCTGGGACTCACACGTCTGAGCCCACAGGAGCGTGACAGGCTCATGCGCAAAGACTGTGGAGGTCTCGGCCATCTCCATGCTACCTGCCCAGAGCTGACGGGAAATGCCAATGCTCGCCAGGACAGGGGGAGACCGTGACGCTTTCAGTTACCTGCCGGTTACCAAGTCACCGTCTGTTACTACCCGCAACCCTCCACTAAGACAACCATCAGCACCAGATTCAAGCCTTTGTGGACACCGAGGCCGTCAAAACATTCATTGTTCAAGACTTCACCAGAGAGTTACAGATCCCCTGCGTGAAATGTCCCATCCCTCTGCAGATTCAAGCCCTCGATGGACGCCCCATTTGCTCCAGTCAGGTGGAATATCAGACCAAGCCCATTCTACTGCAGGTTGGGGTGACCCACTCTGAGACTCTTAGTTTTCTGTTGATCGCTGCTTCCGAGAACCCCCTTATCCTAGGGTAGCCCTGGCTAGCGCTACATAACACACTAGTTTCCTGGTCCACGGGACACCTACTAGACTGAGGTAAAGACTGCAAGAAAAAATGTTTAAGACCCCTACCAAGAGCCTCGCTGTGTCCTCCTACATCCCTTGAAGACCAAGACTTTTCCGTTCTCCCTCCAGAATACTTCGACCTCTGGCCGCCGCCCTTTCCCCTCATTGTCCTTACGGCTGTGCCATAGAACTCCTACCCATCGTCACACCTCCCCGGGGTTGTTTGTACTCCCCCTCGACCGCTGAAGATGCAGTAATGAACAATTACATCCGGGAGTTGCTGGAGGCAGGTTTCATTCGCCCCTCTACATCCCCTGCTGGTGCAAGCTTCTTCTTTGTGGGAAAGAAGAATGCCTGCATCCCTGCATCCCTGCATCGATTACAGAGGGCTGAACCATATTACGATCAAGAATTGTTACCCCCAGCCCCTGATGTCCTCTGCATTGGGGTTGGTCTAAGGGGCCCAATTCTTCACCAAACTGGACCTCTGCCATGCTTACAATCTGGTGAGAATCAGGGATATGATTGGAATACTGCCTTAAACACCCCTAGTGGCCACTGAGTATTTAGTCACGCCCTTTGGATTATCAAACTCACTGGCAGTCTTTCAAGCATTGGTCAATGACACCCTGAGGGATATGTTGAATTGCTTTGTCTTTGTTTACCTCGATGACATCTTGATCTCCTCCAAGACCCTTCCGGAACACACATACTGCATGTCCGCCAAGTCCTGAGATGCTTCCCTCAGAATCAACTTTATGTCAAGATAGAGAAGTGTGAGTTCCACATATCCATGGTTTCCTTCCTGAGTCAGATTATGTTTATCGCAGGCATCCAAATGGACCCCATAAATATTGAGGTGGTTGCCAACTGACCCCGTTTTTGCTGGACCCCCGAGGCTGACAGGGCATTCATGGAGCTCAAGGGATGTTTCACCTCTAGATCCATCCTCGTTCATCCTGATCTGACTCCTACCTTTGTGGTGGAGGTGGACACCTCATACCCCGGAGCAGGGGCAGTCCTTTCACAGCGGCACGAGGAGGACAAGAAACTGCACCCATGCGCCTTTCTCTTCGAGCGGTTCTCGCAGGCAGAATGCAACTACAATGTAGGCAACCGGGAGCTCTTGGCAGTTAAGTGGGCTCTTGAGGGGTGGAGAAACCAGTTGGAGGGGGCACCTCATCCTTTCGTGATCTAGATGGACCATAAGATCTTCGTCTCCATTCAAGAAGCCAAGAGGTTGAACGCTCGCAAGGCTAGATGGGCTCTGTTTTTTAACAGGTTCAATTTCAAACTAGCCTATTGCCCGGGATCCAAGAATCAGAAGGCAGACGTCCTGTCCCGCCAACACGATGTCTCTAATGAGGAGAGGGTCCTCAAGCCCATCATCCCCAACTCACGCATTCTGGCCCCTGTGATATGGAGTATTGAGACCACTGTCCGACAAGCCCAGACCCGAGAACCTGACCCCGGCAGGGGGACCCACTAACAGACTTTATGTTCCGCGCTCAGCCCAGGTCCCGATTACTACAATGGTGATACTCTAAATTAACTGGACATCCAGAGGTTAATTGAACACTTGAGATCCTGAGGCGGAAATTCTGGTGGCCCAACATGATGGAGGATGTGAGATCCTTTGTTGAGGCCTGTTCCATCTGGGCCCAAAGCACGTCTTCACCTCAGCGACCGGCTGGGTTTCTCCAACCTCTGCTCGTCCCCAGCCGGCCCTGGTCTGGAGACTTTGTCACATTGTTACCTCCATCTCAAGGGCTTACCACTATCCTGGTGGTCGTTCATCGGTTCTCCAAAGCAGCCCATTTCATCGCCTTACCCAAGTTGCCCTCAGCAAAAAAAGACTGCTGATATCATGGTTATCCATACACTGACTTCCCCAGGACATTGTCTCAGATCCTGGGCCCTAGTTTGTCGTACGTGAATCAGGCCTTCATGGTCAAATTTCTGCAAATAAACCACTACTAAAGGACACCAATAATAATAAGAGACTTTCTTAGGCCAAGAAACACGAGCAATGGACATTAGACTGGTGGAAATCTGTCCTTTTGTCTGATGAGTCCAAATTTGAGATTTTTAGTTACAACCGCCATGTCTTTGTGAGAGACGCAGAGTAGGTAAACAGATGATCTCTGCAGGTGTGATGGTGTGGGGGTGCTTTGCTGGCGACACTGTGATTCATTTAGAATTCAAGGCACAATTAACCAGCATGGCTACCACAGCATTCTGCAGCAATACGCCATCCCATCTTCGCTTAGTGGGACTATCATTTGTTTTTCAACAGGACAATGACCCAACACACCTCTGGGCTGTGCAAGGGCTATTTGACCATGCAGGAGAGTGATGGAGTGCTGCATCAGATGACCGGGCCTCCACAATCCTCTGACCTCAACCAAATTGAGATGGTTTGGGATGAGTTGGACCACAGAGTGAAGGAAAAGCAGCCAGCAAGTGCTCAGCATATTTGGGAACTCCTTCAAGACTGTTGGAAAAGTATTCCAGGTGAAGCTGGTTGAGAGAAGGCCAAGAGTATGCAAAGCTGTCTCAAAGCAAAGGGTGGCTACTTTGAAGAAAATTAAATATATTTTGATTTACTTAACACTTTTTGGTAACTAAATTATTCCATATGTGTTATTTCATAGTAGTTTGTAGAAACAATATAGAAAGTAGTAAAAATAAAGAAAAACCCTTGAGTGAGGAGTGTCCAAACTTTTGACGTGTACTGTATGTATTATACATGCTTGTGTACTTTTTATGAAAGTGAATTCCATGAAAGTGAATTCATGGAAGGAAGGATTATAGGCTGCTTAACAACACAAAGTAGCTTAGTTGTGAAAGTTCAGCTAAGTTCAGCAATTTCTATTTTCTGATTTTATTGTACAGATAGAGGATGACAGTGAGGAAAGATGGAAAGAGGTTGTGTCAAAGGGCTGTAAGCTGGATTCAAACCTATAGCGACACCATAGACATAGTAAATGTACATTTGTTCCCCTCAAATTCATATGTGCTACACATGTACTAAATTCTTATGTACTATACATGTCAGCCTGGCCTATCAGAAAAGACGTGACATAGTAAATGTACATTTGTGTCACACTGGTGTAAATGATTTGGAGACCGATGCAGGAATACATCATCTGGGTTTTTAATACACCCAAAACAAACACGTATACAAAACACTGGGATGTACCCAAACAAAAGAGCAAGGGTCAACCTTTAAGAATGACACGGGACGAGACCCATAATTCACAACACACAAAACACGCAGCACAGGCTGAGACAATGCATAGGCACTCATACGACCAACGGACATGGGTACAATAAACGACAGACCAATGGGGAAACAAAGGGCACATTTATGCTAACACAATCAGTGAGGAATTGGAACCAGGTGTGCATAATGACACAGTTCTGTGCATCCCAGAAGGCCGGTGGTGTCGACCTCTGTAACTGGTGAACAGACTGAGCAGCAGTACCGGGAGGATTCTTGACAATTTCTTCCCTTCCAATTAGTATGATATGTTATGTTGGGCATGGTTACATAACAAAGAAGGTTACTTAAAGGGATAGTTTACCCAAATTACAAAATGACATGTTGGTTTCCTTATCCTGTAAGCAGTCTAGACAGGGAATGACAGAAATCCATGCTTTGGTTTTATTTCCCTGGCACCATTTTCCAAATGCTAATGTTTTAGCATTAGTGGCACAAATTCCATTCATGTCATGGTACCGATATGATTTTTTTGTGCATCATGTCTAAATCATCTGAATGTATATCAAAGTCACTTATAGATGATTTGAACATGATGGGCAAAAAATGATAATATCGGTACTATGTACTAAATGCTTATGTACTATACATGTCAGCCTGACCTCTCAGAATAGATGTAATTAGTATGATATGTTGTGTTTGGTATGGCTGCCTATGTCAGTTGGCTTCCTCAGTAGGTAGGCTTGCTTCTTCGGGATCGGTGTTCCTTCCACGGGACGGTTGAGCTAATGTAGGCTAATGCGATTAGCATGAGGTTGTAAGTAACAAGAACATTTCCCAGGACATAGACATATCTCATATTGGCAGAAAGTTATTGTTAATATAACTGCGCTGAACAGTAGCTATTAGAGTGAAAGAATGCCATGCTATTGTTTGAGGAGAGTGCACAACTTTGAACATGAAAAGTTATTAATTAACAAATTAGGCACATTTGGGCAGTCTTGATACAAAATTCTGAACTGAAATGCAATGGTTCATTGGATCAGTCTAAAACTTATGCCCATGCACTTCTGCCATCTAGTGGCCAAAATCTAAATTGCAGCTGGGCTAGAATAATACATTATGGCCCAGGTGCAATTTTTTTCTCTTGCATTTCAAAAATGATGGTACAAAAAATACTAAACGGTTGTCTTTTTTCTTTGTATTATCTTTTACCAGATCTATTGTGTTATATTCTCCTACATTCCTTTCACATTTCCACGAAATTCAAAGTGTTCCCTTTCAAATGGTACCTAGAATATGCATGTCCTTGCTTCGGGGCCTGAACTACAGGCAGTTAGATTTGGGTATGTCATTTTAGGCGAAAATGTAGAAAAAGGGGCCTATGTTGCCTTTGGTCCAATTCAATAATCACCTTTCAGACTAGCCAGCCTAATGGGATTGGTGATCCCAAGACATGAAGATTATAGACAGCATTGGAAATCTGTTATAACCCGAATTGAACCCATTTGACATACTCTGTTATTATTATTATTATTATCATCAATATTATGTGTTGTTCTGTGTTTACTGTTTACTGTATCTGTATTGTGTGTGTACTGTATATAGACATGTGTATATTCCTCTGTCTACATTCTGTCTGTATATTCTGTCTGTATATTCTGTCTGTATATTCTGTCTGTATATTTGCTCTCCCTAATATTTAAATGCCTGTACTAATATGTATATATTTCTTAATTCCATTCCTTTACTTTTAGATTTGTGCGTATTGTTGTGAATTGTTAGATATTACTGCACTGTTGGAACTAGGAACACAAACATTTCACTACACCCGCAATAACATCTACTAAATATGTGTATGTGACCAATACCATTTGATTTGACTTGACTTAAATTCTGGCAAAAGGTCAAATTCCTGGTATGTGTAAAAGTAAACTCCATTCATAATATAAACTGTACAAATAAATAACAAATAGTAATTGAACTTTTGCTTTAAACATATCTGTACATATGTTGTATATTTTGGTCATTTATCCAGATAGACTCACAGTCAGTGCATTAACTAAGGTAGGCAAGACAACTACATTCACAGTCAGTGCATTAACTAAGGTAGGCAAGACAACTACATTCACAGTCAGTGCATTCAACTAAGGTAGCCAAGACAATCACATTTACAGTCAGTGAATTCAACTAAGGTAGCCAAGACAATCACATTTACAGTCAGTGAATTCAACTAAGGTAGCCAAGACAACTACATTCACAGTCAGTGAATTCAACTAAGGTAGCCAAGACAACTACATTCACAGTCAGTGAATTCAACTAAGGTAGCCAAGACAACTACATTCACAGTCAGTGAATTCAACTAAGGTAGCCAAGACAATCACATTTACAGTCAGTGAATTCAACTAAGGTAGCCAAGACAACTACATGCACAGTCAGTGAATTCAACTAAGGTAGCCAAGACAACTACATTCACAGTCAGTGAATTCAACTAAGGTAGCCAAGACAACTACATCCACAGTCAGTGAATTCAACTAAGGTAGCCAAGACAACTACATTCACAGTCAGTGAATTGAACTAAGGTAGCCAAGACAACTACATTCACAGTCAGTGAATTCAACTAAGGTAGCCAAGACAACTACATTCACAGTCAGTGAATTCAACTAAGGTAGCCAAGACAACTACATCCACAGTCAGTGAATTCAACTAAGGTAGCCAAGACAACTACATTCACAGTCAGTGAATTCAACTAAGGTAGCCAAGACAACTACATTCACAGTCAGTGAATTCAACTAAGGTAGCCAAGACAACTACATTCACAGTCAGTGAATTCAACTAAGGTAGCCAAGACAACTACATTTACAGTCAGTGAATTCAACTAAGGTAGCCAAGACAACTACATCCACAGTCAGTGAATTCAACTAAGGTAGCCAAGACAACTACATCCACAGTCAGTGAATTCAACTAAGGTAGCCAAGACAACTACATCCACAGTCAGTGAATTCAACTAAGGTAGCCAAGACAACTACATCCACAGTCAGTGAATTCAACTAAGGTAGCCAAGACAACTACATTCACAGTCAGTGAATTCAACTAAGGTAGCCAAGACAACTACATTCACAGTCAGTGAATTCAACTAAGGTAGCCAAGACAACTACATTTACAGTCAGTGAATTCAACTAAGGTAGCCAAGACAACTACATTCACAGTCAGTGATTCAACTAAGGTAGCCAAGACAACAACATTCACAGTCAGTGAATTCAACTAAGGTAGCCAAGACAACTACATTCACAGTCAGTGAATTCAACTAAGGTAGCCAAGACAACTACATTCACAGTCAGTGAATTCAACTAAGGTAGCCAAGACAACTACATTCACAGTCAGTGAATTCAACTAAGGTAGCCAAGACAACTACATTCACAGTCAGTGAATTCAACTAAGGTAGCCAAGACAACTACATCCACAGTCAGTGAATTCAACTAAGGTAGCCAAGACAACTACATCCACAGTCAGTGAATTCAACTAAGGTAGCCAAGACAATCACATTTACAGTCAGTGAATTCAACTAAGGTAGCCAAGACAATCACATTTACAGTCAGTGAATTCAACTAAGGTAGCCAAGACAATCACATTTACAGTCAGTGAATTCAACTAAGGTAGCCAAGACAACTACATTCACAGTCAGTGAATTCAACTAAGGTAGCCAAGACAACTACATCCACAGTCAGTGAATTCAACTAAGGTAGCCAAGACAACTACATTCACAGTCAGTGAATTCAACTAAGGTAGCCAGGACAACTACATTCACAGTCAGTGAATTCAACTAAGGTAGCCAAGACAACTACATCCACAGTCAGTGAATTCAACTAAGGTAGCCAGGACAACTACATTCACAGTCAGTGAATTCAACTAAGGTAGCCAAGACAACTACATCCACAGTCAGTGAATTCAACTAAGGTAGCCAAGACAACTACATTTACAGTCAGTGAATTCAACTAAGGTAGCCAAGACAACTACATCCACAGTCAGTGATTCAACTAAGGTAGCCAAGACAATCACATTTACAGTCAGTGAATTCAACTAAGGTAGCCAAGACAATCACATTTACAGTCAGTGAATTCAACTAAGGTAGCCAAGACAATCACATTCACAGTCAGTGAATTCAACTAAGGTAGCCAAGAAAACTACATTCACAGTCAGTGAATTCAACTAAGGTAGCCAAGACAACTACATTCACAGTCAGTGAATTCAACTAAGGTAGCCAAGACAATCACATTTACAGTCAGTGAATTCAACTAAGGTAGCCAAGACAATCACATTTACAGTCAGTGAATTCAACTAAGGTAGCCAGGACAATCACATTTACAGTCAGTGAATTCAACTAAGGTAGCCAAGACAATCACATTTACAGTCAGTGAATTCAACTAAGGTAGCCAAGACAATCACATTTACAGTCAGTGAATTCAACTAAGGTAGCCAAGACAATCACATTTACAGTCAGTGAATTCAACTAAGGTAGCCAGGACAATCACATTTACAGTCAGTGAATGCAACTAAGGTAGCCAGGACAACTACATTCACAGTCAGTGAATTCAACTAAGGTAGCCAAGACAACTACATCCACAGTCAGTGAATTCAACTAAGGTAGCCAGGACAACTACATTCACAGTCAGTGAATTCAACTAAGGTAGCCAAGACAACTACATTCACAGTCAGTGAATTCAACTAAGGTAGCCAGGACAACTACATTCACAGTCAGTGAATTCAACTAAGGTAGCCAGGACAACTACATTCACAGTCAGTGAATTCAACTAAGGTAGCCAAGACAACTACATTCACAGTCAGTGCATTCAACTAAGGTAGCCAAGACAACTACATTCACAGTCAGTGCATTCAACTAAGGTAGCCAAGACAACTACATTCACAGTCAGTGAATTCAACTAAGGTAGCCAGGACAACTACATTCACAGTCAGTGAATTCAACTAAGGTAGCCAGGACAACTACATTCACAGTCAGTGAATTCAACTAAGGTAGCCAAGACAACTACATTCACAGTCAGTGCATTCAACTAAGGTAGCCAAGACAACTACATTCACAGTCAGTGCATTCAACTAAGGTAGCCAGGACAACTACATTCACAGTCAGTGCATTCAACTAAGGTAGCCAAGACAACTACATCCACAGTCAGTGAATTCAACTAAGGTAGCCAAGACAACTACATTCACAGTCAGTGCATTCAACTAAGGTAGCCAGGACAACTACATTCACAGTCAGTGCATTCAACTAAGGTAGCCAAGACAACTACATTCACAGTCAGTGCATTCAACTAAGGTAGCCAAGACAACTACATTCACAGTCAGTGAATTCAACTAAGGTAGCCAAGACAACTACATTCACAGTCAGTGCATTCAACTAAGGTAGCCAAGACAACTACATTCACAGTCAGTGCATTCAACTAAGGTAGCCAAGACAACTACATTCACAGTCAGTGAATTCAACTAAGGTAGCCAGGACAACTACATTCACAGTCAGTGAATTCAACTAAGGTAGCCAAGACAACTACATTTACAGTCAGTGAATTCAACTAAGGTAGCCAAGACAACTACATTTACAGTCAGTGCATTCAACTAAGGTAGCCAAGACAACTACATTCACAGTCAGTGCATTCAACTAAGGTAGCCAGGACAACTACATTCACAGTCAGTGCATTCAACTAAGGTAGCCAAGACAACTACATTCACAGTCAGTGCATTCAACTAAGGTAGCCAGGACAACTACATTCACAGTCAGTGCATTCAACTAAGGTAGCCAAGACAACTACATTCACAGTCAGTGCATTCAACTAAGGTAGCCAGGACAACTACATTCACAGTCAGTGCATTCAACTAAGGTAGCCAAGACAACTACATTCACAGTCAGTGCATTCAACTAAGGTAGCCAAGACAACTACATTCACAGTCAGTGAATTCAACTAAGGTAGCCAAGACAACTACATTCACAGTCAGTGCATTCAACTAAGGTAGCCAAGACAACTACATTCACAGTCAGTGCATTCAACTAAGGTAGCCAAGACAACTACATTCACAGTCAGTGCATTCAACTAAGGTAGCCAAGACAATCACATTTACAGTCAGTGAATTCAACTAAGGTAGCCAAGACAACTACATCCACAGTCAGTGAATTCAACTAAGGTAGCCAAGACAACTACATTCACAGTCAGTGAATTCAACTAAGGTAGCCAAGACAACTACATTCACAGTCAGTGAATTCAACTAAGGTAGCCAAGACAACTACATTCACAGTCAGTGAATTCAACTAAGGTAGCCAAGACAATCACATTTACAGTCAGTGAATTCAACTAAGGTAGCCAAGACAATCACATTTACAGTCAGTGAATTCAACTAAGGTAGCCAGGACAATCACATTTACAGTCAGTGAATTCAACTAAGGTAGCCAAGACAATCACATTTACAGTCAGTGAATTCAACTAAGGTAGCCAAGACAATCACATTTACAGTCAGTGAATTCAACTAAGGTAGCCAAGACAATCACATTTACAGTCAGTGAATTCAACTAAGGTAGCCAGGACAATCACATTTACAGTCAGTGAATGCAACTAAGGTAGCCAGGACAACTACATTCACAGTCAGTGAATTCAACTAAGGTAGCCAAGACAACTACATCCACAGTCAGTGAATTCAACTAAGGTAGCCAGGACAACTACATTCACAGTCAGTGAATTCAACTAAGGTAGCCAAGACAACTACATTCACAGTCAGTGCATTCAACTAAGGTAGCCAAGACAACTACATTCACAGTCAGTGCATTCAACTAAGGTAGCCAAGACAACTACATTCACAGTCAGTGAATTCAACTAAGGTAGCCAGGACAACTACATTCACAGTCAGTGAATTCAACTAAGGTAGCCAGGACAACTACATTCACAGTCAGTGAATTCAACTAAGGTAGCCAAGACAACTACATTCACAGTCAGTGCATTCAACTAAGGTAGCCAAGACAACTACATTCACAGTCAGTGAATTCAACTAAGGTAGCCAAGACAACTACATTCACAGTCAGTGAATTCAACTAAGGTAGCCAAGACAATCACATTTACAGTCAGTGAATTCAACTAAGGTAGCCAAGACAATCACATTTACAGTCAGTGAATTCAACTAAGGTAGCCAGGACAATCACATTTACAGTCAGTGAATTCAACTAAGGTAGCCAAGACAATCACATTTACAGTCAGTGAATTCAACTAAGGTAGCCAAGACAATCACATTTACAGTCAGTGAATTCAACTAAGGTAGCCAAGACAATCACATTTACAGTCAGTGAATTCAACTAAGGTAGCCAGGACAATCACATTTACAGTCAGTGAATGCAACTAAGGTAGCCAGGACAACTACATTCACAGTCAGTGAATTCAACTAAGGTAGCCAAGACAACTACATCCACAGTCAGTGAATTCAACTAAGGTAGCCAGGACAACTACATTCACAGTCAGTGAATTCAACTAAGGTAGCCAAGACAACTACATTCACAGTCAGTGCATTCAACTAAGGTAGCCAAGACAACTACATTCACAGTCAGTGCATTCAACTAAGGTAGCCAAGACAACTACATTCACAGTCAGTGAATTCAACTAAGGTAGCCAGGACAACTACATTC
Source organism: Oncorhynchus kisutch (assembly GCF_002021735.2). Taxonomy (NCBI): domain Eukaryota; kingdom Metazoa; phylum Chordata; class Actinopteri; order Salmoniformes; family Salmonidae; genus Oncorhynchus; species Oncorhynchus kisutch. The sequence goes on along the minus strand of NC_034193.2, from coordinate 52,425,908 downwards.
ACAGTCAGTGAATTCAACTAAGGTAGCCAGGACAACTACATTCACAGTCAGTGAATTCAACTAAGGTAGCCAAGACAACTACATTCACAGTCAGTGCATTCAACTAAGGTAGCCAAGACAACTACATTCACAGTCAGTGCATTCAACTAAGGTAGCCAGGACAACTACATTCACAGTCAGTGCATTCAACTAAGGTAGCCAAGACAACTACATCCACAGTCAGTGAATTCAACTAAGGTAGCCAAGACAACTACATTCACAGTCAGTGCATTCAACTAAGGTAGCCAGGACAACTACATTCACAGTCAGTGCATTCAACTAAGGTAGCCAAGACAACTACATTCACAGTCAGTGCATTCAACTAAGGTAGCCAAGACAACTACATTCACAGTCAGTGAATTCAACTAAGGTAGCCAAGACAACTACATTCACAGTCAGTGCATTCAACTAAGGTAGCCAAGACAACTACATTCACAGTCAGTGCATTCAACTAAGGTAGCCAAGACAACTACATTCACAGTCAGTGAATTCAACTAAGGTAGCCAGGACAACTACATTCACAGTCAGTGAATTCAACTAAGGTAGCCAAGACAACTACATTTACAGTCAGTGAATTCAACTAAGGTAGCCAAGACAACTACATTTACAGTCAGTGCATTCAACTAAGGTAGCCAAGACAACTACATTCACAGTCAGTGCATTCAACTAAGGTAGCCAGGACAACTACATTCACAGTCAGTGCATTCAACTAAGGTAGCCAAGACAACTACATTCACAGTCAGTGCATTCAACTAAGGTAGCCAGGACAACTACATTCACAGTCAGTGAATTCAACTAAGGTAGCCAGGACAACTACATTCACAGTCAGTGAATTCAACTAAGGTAGCCAAGACAACTACATTTACAGTCAGTGAATTCAACTAAGGTAGCCAAGACAACTACATTTACAGTCAGTGCATTCAACTAAGGTAGCCAAGACAACTACATTCACAGTCAGTGCATTCAACTAAGGTAGCCAGGACAACTACATTCACAGTCAGTGCATTCAGCTAAGGTAGCCAAGACAACTACATTCACAGTCAGTGCATTCAACTAAGGTAGCCAGGACAACTACATTCACAGTCAGTGCATTCAACTAAGGTAGCCAAGACAACTACATTCACAGTCAGTGCATTCAACTAAGGTAGCCAAGACAACTACATTCACAGTCAGTGAATTCAACTAAGGTAGCCAAGACAACTACATTCACAGTCAGTGCATTCAACTAAGGTAGCCAAGACAACTACATTCACAGTCAGTGCATTCAGCTAAGGTAGCCAAGACAACTACATTCACAGTCAGTGCATTCAACTAAGGTAGCCAAGACAACTACATTCACAGTCATTGCAAGAAAACGTTCCTCAATAAAGCAGATATCATTCAAATCGGTGCTAATAAGATATGCTCTGTGTATTACACGTGGAGGTGAATTGTATGGATGGATGGATAAATGTGAAGTTCAGTTGAGCACTGAGTCAGTGGGCATCCCAGTTCAGGAGAGAGCTCTCAGGTCAATCAACATGAGGGATTGGAGGTGTATGAACAGACAGCATGAGACATCTGTATCTGTAAAACCAGAATCCAACCCATTCTGTCATACATGAAGGTATTTAAACACATTTTTTCAAAATAGGCATATTATCAGTCAATGTCTTGCAAATGGATATTTGGAGAGATGGTGGACTGGATTTGCAACTTATTTGGAGACATTAACATACAGTAATTTGATCAAAGATGTTGAAAAGAGAGAGAGAGAGAGAGCAAGAGAGAGGTGGATTGGGGTGAGAAAAATAGTATGTGACGCGTAGCAGCTGAAAGCGGATAGGCTCGCCCTGCTGTGACTAAATGGGGCATTGGCTCGAGGCCGAAGGGGAGGCGGCTTTCCGTTCCATTGGTGGTGGTTCTATTCTATAGGCTGAGGACGCGGGTTGAGGCGAGGTGAGGAGACAAACCAAGTTGAACCTATACTGGGTGAAGAAACAAATATGAGAAGCGGCAGTGTTCGCTGAGCAGAAAGAAACAAGCGCGAAGCGAACTGGGAGAGACGCGCCCTATCATCTAATCTATTGAGCATATACAGTCTTTCTAATAACACTTTGGAGGAGATTCACATGAAGAGGAACTTCACTAACAGGTAACCTCATCTCAAATGGAAAAGAAAATGTTGATTTATTATGTTATATAGAAATGTGACTAAAATGTGTTTTTTAAGAACATTGTATTGTGTGTGGTGCTGAACTAGTTATTTATGATGGATGCGGAAAATATACAAAGTGGTTGATAAAGAAGTGTAGTCTAAAGTTAGGAGTAGGCACTATGCAGCATATCAAAACTAGATCAAGTTTATCGACTCCCTTGTTCGATTCTCAGTTATCCTGCGCATGCTACCGCGGTTCTCATCCGCCAGTGCAGTTTTTCGGGGACATCGGGTAAAATCATGCATAAATAAGTGCATGTACTGTAATGTTCCTCTCTGTAACGTTGCGTAACGCGAGGAAATGATGACACGCCTTGGGGCTGCCTTCTCAGTGGGTGCACTTAATTCAACATGTTCAGACTGTGTGTTACACAACAAATAGTTGTTAAACGACTGTTGCTGTGAAAACTACAGTATTCAGCGTACTGTTGAATTGACAGAACGTTCACTGGATTCCATTACACAACCTATGTTATAGCCTATAGAAGCTTTATTATAGGCTTTAATTATAGGCGAGTGGGAAATCTCATCCCAATAAAGCATTCAGGAATGTATTGCATATATTGCGTATAGTCAACATAGAAATAATAGACTAGTATAGGATAGAATATTCTGCACAAATGAGCAATTTACTTTCATCCTCAACTTGCTGATATCCTTCTACCATGTCGCAAAATGGAATTGTCCTAGGAATGTTTTTCATAATGAGAAATATGTGCGTGTTAACCATCTATGTGCTTCTGTTCAGTACACTGTACACTACAGGAATGTTTGGAGACAGAATGATATAACATTGTGTTGAACTTACATAAGGTTTACTCAAATCTCACTAACCTCCTCGTTGCCTTTTCTCTCTCTCTGTCCACTAGATGGTGGCATTGCAACGTGAATCACAGCCACTCGGAGCCAGCGTCATTATCAAAACAACCAGAGAGTGTATTTCTTAAGTGAGCTATTAAACGAAACTCAAGCACACAATCTATGAGTTTGGCAATTACCCGATCACACCAGGGCTATCCAAGCATGAAATACCATACTAGACCCACCAGTAGCGTCCTCCGGGATTTGTCTGGTGGTCCCTCCCATCTGTTGGGACTGGAAGGCCTGGACCCGAGGCCTCTGAGCGAGGCAATGTCCTTCACTGACGAGGCGGTCTCCATCCTGACCTCCAGCAGCCAGCTAGCCCGTTCCCTCCTGGGCTGCACCTCTGCCCTGAAGCGGAAAGAAAGCCTAGCCGCCACCGCTAACCATACTAACGCTAATGCTATCTCTAACAATGACGGTGAGGATGACTTTGACGAGAGCAACAGTGCTCTGCGCCGCAAACGCGAGTTCACTCCCGACGAGAAGAAGGACGACGGCTACTGGGATAAGAGGAAGAAGAACAACGAGGCGGCGAAACGGTCGCGTGAGAAACGACGTGCCAATGACATGGTCCTGGAGACGAGGGTTCTGGGGTTGTTGGAGGAGAACGCCCGACTAAGGGCCGAACTCCTGGCCTTCAAGTTCCGCTTTGGCCTAGTCAAGGACACCTCCGACATAGCCATAATGCCGCTGTCCGTGCCTCCACCCAAACATCTTGAACCAAGGTACTACCTACCCCACGATGATGGTTCCTACCCCCATAACACCCCCGCCACCACCTCCCACCACCATCCCCACCACTCATCCTCATACGAGGTGAGGGGAACTGGGCTGCCAGCAGGGCGTGACGTGGGCAGTAGTATATCCGAGGACTCTGGTTTCTCTCCTGGAAGCTCCAACGTCGGCAGCCCTGTGTTCTTTGACGATGGACTAGGGGACCACAGCCGAACATCCCCCAGAACGGTAGAGGAACAGGGGCGTTATGAGCCTCGCGCCTCCCTGGAGGCAGAAGGACAGTACCACGGCAGGCAGGACTCTAGCCTACCACACAAACTCCGCTTCAAAACCCCCGGTGGAGGTAGCGAAGGTGGGGAGATACCAGCAAGGTCCCCTAATAGTAAACACCCTTTCCCCGTAGCTACAGTCGGACCAAACATCCAGAGGAGCCAGGCTGGATGGTACAGTCATAGGGGAGAGGGCCAGGCTGCGTGGCCCAGTGAGGAGGCCCGTGCTGGGCATGATCAGCAGCACCACTACTCCCCCTCTGGAGGGTCTGCACACAGCCCCACCACTACCACAGACTCCCAGTATGTGGCGGAGAATGGCACCCTCAAATCCCAGCTCAGCTCTCTATCGCAGGAGGTGGCCCAGCTCAAGAAGCTGTTCTCTCAGCAGCTGCTCTCCAAACTGGTCTGAGGTCAGGTTGAACACACTCACAACCTCACCTTAACACACATTTTTACATTTACATACAGAGAAGAGCAACAGAAAGAGAACATTGACTTTCACAGTTTCTCAGCTGAACTTGACTCACAGGGCACAGCACTGCCCATTTTTATTTGAACTAGGCAAGTCAGTTAAAAACAAATTCATATTTACAATGACGGCAGGTTACCTGCATTATTCAGGGGCAGAACATTTTTTTTTTTTTTACCTTGTCAGCTCGGGGATTCGATCTAGCAACTTTTCGGTGACTGGCCCAACGCTCTAACCACTAAGCTACCTGCCGCTCCATAGATCACAAGCAAACAGCTACATCAAGTGTGAAGAAGCTGAGCGAACCATATGACAACCTGAAAACTACTTCAATAACACATTCTCCAGATACAGTGGCCTTCACCACTATAAAAGCACACCAGCACAGGAAGTACCCGTTACAATAGCAATCAGCAGTCAAAAGCAATACTTCAGGATACTCTGTTTGATTCACAGTACTATAAAACAGCATTTATGGGTAACTTATATGATACACATTTTTTGTATTTATATTTTGAGTCATTTAGCAGACACTCTTATCCAGGGCGACTTACAGTATGCGAGTGCATACATTTTCATACTTGTTCGTATGATATCTGAAATACATTTTTTTTTGTACACTGATCTGGCCTGTTTCTTTGATCAAGTTTCACATTCTTTCTTTAGAGACTTTAATTGAACAGGTCTTAACACACTGGATTACACTGGTAAACCTGAGTACATGCAGCGGTACACACACTGATGTCAGAGATGGATCATTTGTGAACCCATTCCGTTTGTATTATTGCGTTACATGTCCGATTACCCTGCTGCTGTAGGACACCTCTCACCTCTGTTTGTTTCTACACAGTTTGTCTTAAACGGTTTGGCTAATAAAATATCATAATAACAGATTCTATGTACATATTTTTTCATTTCAACTGTAAGTAATGTGATATACTGTACATGTACGTCAATAAATAAACAGTTTTTCCTAATCAGTGTTTTGTGTCTATGAGTTTCTGTTACGTGACTAATACACATTTATGATACTTTATTACCTGTGTCTTACACCGGTCGTCTCACGTCCACTATTCTCTTATTAATGCAGCGAGTCTGAAGTTACTAGTAGCTTCGTACACGTGGTTACGACCCCACACACTCCTATGAAGTGTTCTCGCAGCACATATCGAGTCGTCTCCAGTGAGTCATATGAGGGATCGAGATAGAGAGTAAAAAAGAAAACAGGATGTATTCCCGAACAAACCAATGTGTTTCTACTGTGCTAAAAGCATGAATTATAAAGGTCCACCAACACAAAATACATCACTAAACAGCTGATCTAAATGGATTCACAGTATACACAGACCACCTTTCCAACTGAAGTGTTTAAGTGCTTTACATTGTAATGGAGGGAAACATCCTCATCCACTATAAATATATGTAGTAGTCTACCCACCCAGCTCGTGTTTTCTGCATCAGTGATAGACTTTAATGGTGCTCTTTTCCAACCCTCTATATATACACTACTGTTTGCGTGCTTGAACCTAATGAGACAGGCAGGGTCCCCAGTGGTCTACAGAGGCCTTGCATCTCTCTCTCTCTCTCTGTCTCTATCTCCCCCCTCTCTCTCTTCTTACTTACTCTCTCACTACCTCCCTCTCCTCCCTCCATTCCCATCCCTCTCTCTCCCCTCCCTCACTCTCTGCAGCTCTGTGATGCACTAAGGGTCACTAGCACGACACGGCAGTGCACACAGCTGAACAGAGCAAGGTGTTAAAGGGGGAAAAGGAGGGGTTCTGTAGATACAATGCATCTCTACAATATTTACATGAAGGTAAAGTACGGGCAGTGCAAATGTGTTACAATAAAATATAATAAAATGGATAAAAATGGAGATTGGGGCATAATCTAGGCCTCCCTCTCTGTTCAGTGATGGGGATGGGATGGGGGGAGAGAGAGGGTCTCTGAGTGACTCATATGTACCACGTCAGCAGTAGCCACACACACACACACACACACACACACACACACACACACACACACACACACAGAGACAACGTCAGCAGGAGGAGAAGCTATTTTAAGCTTCAAGGAGAGGACAGGATATTGATTGGCCCATGTCAGGAAGCACTTCTGGACCTGAATATGAATGGGACAGAGAGAAAGAAAGACTTAGAGAAGAAAGAAGGAAAGGAGGGGTATAGAGAGAAGAAGAGTAGATAGAAATAGGGAAGTCAAAGGAGGGAGGGGGAGAGACGCTAATACAGGAGATATGATGATAGTGTAGAAGACTACTTCGTATAGATCAAGAGATGCTAACTGTTCACTACTGGCTCGGTGATATTCAGAGATACATACAGAACAGGTCTGGAAGCTGTTGTTCTTCAATGATCAAAACCCAACACCAGGTGGCATCCGGCACTCTCTGTAGCTGAACGCTTCACCCACAGCAGAAATATCAGTTTCCACACCAGTCCTTATCGTTCCAGTAGTAGACTCTCTACAGTGTATTTGTCCAGTAGTAGACTCTCTACAGTGTATTTGTCCAGTAGTAGACTCTCTACAGTGTATTTGTCCAGTAGTAGACTCTCTACAGTGTATTTGTCAGAAACACATGCCTCATGCCACACCAGTCCTTATCGTTCCAGTAGTAGACTCTCTACAGTGTATTTGTCCAGTAGTAGACTCTCTACAGTGTATTTGTCCAGTAGTAGACTCTCTACAGTGAAATGTCCAGTAGTAGACTCTCTACAGCGTATTTGTCCAGTAGTAGACTCTCTACAGTGTATTTGTCCAGTAGTAGACTCTCTACAGTGTATTTGTCCAGTAGTAGACGCTCTACAGTGTATTTGTCCAGTAGTAGACTCTCTGCAGTGTATTTGTCAGAACGCATGCCTCATGCCACACCAGTCCTTATCGTTCCAGTAGTAGACTCTCTACAGTGTTTTGTCAGAACACATGCCTCATGTCACACCAGTCCTTATCGTTCCAGTAGTAGACTCTCTACAGTGTTTTGTCAGAACACATGCCTCATGTCACACCAGTCCTTATCGTTCCAGTAGTAGACTCTCTACAGTGTTTTGTCAGAACACATGCCTCATCTCACACCAGTCCTTATCGTTCCAGTAGTAGACTCTCTACAGTGTTTTGTCAGAACACATGCCTCATGTCACACCAGTCCTTATCGTTCCAGTAGTAGACTCTCTACAGTGTTTTGTCAGAACACATGCCTCATGTCACACCAGTCCTTATCGTTCCAGTAGTAGACTCTCTACAGCCTCATGCCACACCAGTCCTTATCGTTCCAGTAGTAGACTCTCTACAGCCTCATGCCACACCAGTCCTTATCGTTCCAGTAGTAGACTCTCTACAGCCTCATGCCACACCAGTCCTTATCGTTCCAGTAGTAGACTCTCTACAGCCTCATGTCACACCAGTCCTCACCGTTCCAGTAGTAGACTCTCTACAGCCTCATGCCACACCAGTCCTTATCGTTCCAGTAGTAGACTCTCTACAGTGTTTTGTCAGAACACATGCCTCATGTCACACCAGTCCTTATCGTTCCAGTAGTAGACTCTCTACAGTGTATTTGTCCAGTAGTAGACTCTCTACAGCCTCATGCCACACCAGTCCTTATCGTTCCAGTAGTAGACTCTCTACAGCCTCATGCCACACCAGTCCTTATCGTTCCAGTAGTAGACTCTCTACAGCCTCATGTCACACCAGTCCTCACCGTTCCAGTAGTAGACTCTCTACAGCCTCATGCCACACCAGTCCTTATCGTTCCAGTAGTAGACTCTCTACAGCCTCATGCCACACCAGTCCTTATCGTTCCAGTAGTAGACTCTCTACAGCCTCATGCCACACCAGTCCTTATCGTTCCAGTAGTAGACTCTCTACAGCCTCATGTCACACCAGTCCTTATCGTTCCAGTAGTAGACTCTCTACAGCCTCATGCCACACCAGTCCTTATCGTTCCAGTAGTAGACTCTCTACAGCCTCATGTCACACCAGTCCTCACCGTTCCAGTAGTAGACTCTCTACAGCCTCATGCCACACCAGTCCTTATCGTTCCAGTAGTAGACTCTCTACAGCCTCATGCCACACCAGTCCTTATCGTTCCAGTAGTAGACTCTCTACAGCCTCATGCCACACCAGTCCTTATCGTTCCAGTAGTAGACTCTCTACAGCCTCATGCCACACCAGTCCTTATCGTTCCAGTAGTAGACTCTCTACAGCCTCATGCCACACCAGTCCTTATCGTTCCAGTAGTAGACTCTCTACAGCCTCATGCCACACCAGTCCTTATCGTTCCAGTAGTAGACTCTACAGCCTCATGCCACACCAGTCCTTATCGTTCCAGTAGTAGACTCTCTACAGCCTCATGCCACACCAGTCCTTATCGTTCCAGTAGTAGACTCTCTACAGCCTCATGCCACACCAGTCCTTATCGTTCCAGTAGTAGACTCTCTACAGCCTCATGCCACACCAGTCCTTATCGTTCCAGTAGTAGACTCTCTACAGCCTCATGCCACACCAGTCCTTATCGTTCCAGTAGTAGACTCTCTACAGCCTCATGCTACACCGGTCCTTATCGTTCCAGTAGTAGACTCTCTACAGCCTCATGCCACACCAGTCCTTATCGTTCCAGTAGTAGGCTCTCTACAGCCTCATGCCACACCAGTCCTTATCGTTCCAGTAGTAGACTCTCTACAGCCTCATGCCACACCAGTCCTTATCGTTCCAGTAGTAGACTCTCTACAGCCTCATGCCACACCAGTCCTTATCGTTCCAGTAGTAGACTCTCTACAGCCTCATGCCACACCAGTCCTTATCGTTCCAGTAGTAGACTCTACAGCCTCATGCCACACCAGTCCTTATCGTTCCAGTAGTAGACTCTCTACAGCCTCATGCCACACCAGTCCTTATCGTTCCAGTAGTAGACTCTCTACAGCCTCATGCCACACCAGTCCTTATCGTTCCAGTAGTAGACTCTCTACAGCCTCATGCCACACCAGTCCTTATCGTTCCAGTAGTAGACTCTCTACAGCCTCATGCTACACCGGTCCTTATCGTTCCAGTAGTAGACTCTCTACAGCCTCATGCCACACCAGTCCTTATCGTTCCAGTAGTAGGCTCTCTACAGCCTCATGCCACACCAGTCCTTATCGTTCCAGTAGTAGACTCTCTACAGCCTCATGTCACACCAGTCCTTATCGTTCCAGTAGTAGACTCTCTACAGCCTCATGCCACACCAGTCCTTATCGTTCCAGTAGTAGACTCTCTACAGCCTCATGCCACACCAGTCCTTATCGTTCCAGTAGTAGACTCTCTACAGCCTCATGCCACACCAGTCCTTATCGTTCCAGTAGTGAGCCTGGTTACTTAGACGTATTTAAAGTATTTCCTACGTATTTAACGTATTTCCTGGCGTAGGTTTATTATGTTAATATTCTGGTTCTTTTTCTCTCATCTTTCCTTTTTCACTCTTTAAAAAAATGTGTGTGAGATAACTGGCGATAACATGGAGAGTGTGAGTGAGACACCCCAGATATTGTTTTTGACAGGCATGGACTCCATACATGGTAACCCCCCAGTTCACTGAGTCTACCTCGGTCTGTTTCCTCCCCGCCTGCCTAACAATAACACTGAATAGCCCAATAGATACACATCAGTTGTTTTGTCTACTCTACCCCAGTCCCCAACACCCCTCCCTCTAGTCTAGTCTACAACCAACCCCCATTCCTATAATCCATAGACCATACAGACAGTCTGGTTGCTGGTTGCTAGGCAGACGCTGGCTATGACGGTTGCCAAGGGAACACTGTGCAGCAGACGCAGCTCTGGGGGGAGTGCGTTGGGGGTTGGGTGGTTGTTGTCGGAGTAGAGGGGGTAGGAGCTACCAAGTTTAAGGTCAACGTCTCCCCAAGATTGTCTGACTGACGGTGGTGTGGTAACAAAGAGAGGGGGAGGGAAGGAGAGGGAGAGAGAAGGAGAGGGGGATGGAAGGAGAGGGGGAGAGAAGGAGAGGGGGATGGAAGAAAAGGGGGGTGGAAGAAGGGATGCATATGAATCTGTTCTTTCTTAATCCTTTCCAATTGATTCCTTTATTCCATGTTTCCAAAGGGGCTTCTCCGTGGCATATGTAAAAGCAATTATGTAACACTGTGAAAACATTTGGCTCCAGGTTGGACACTGTTTTAATGAACATACGCACACTAAAAAAAGTGGCAAGAAAAAGCATTTGAATTGGCATTGGAATTGGATGGATTCCAACAGGATATTGGACTATAGAATCAGATCTACTGTAAGATACCCTTCTCTCTTCTCTCTGTGTGTTTAGGGTTAATAAGAAAGATGACTAACCAGCACAGAGGGCGTTGGAGTGAACCATGAGCTGACCAATGCTACAGTCCATAAAGTTCAATGGGTTAAACACTCTACTGACACTAATAACGATAATATTCACACTTTATGGCCTTTCCTCTTTTGTCTTACAGAGATAGAAACTCACTCTCCTCAACACTACTTGTCGGAGGTTTATTGGAGGCAATGAAGAGGTTACCATTAGATTGAAGAATGGCATTGTGTGTGTGTGTGTGTGTGTGTGTGTGTGTGTGTGTGTGTGTGTGTGTGTGTGTGTGTGTGTGTGTGTGTGTGTGTGTGTGTGTGTGTGTGTGTGTGTGCGTGTGCGTGTGCGTGTGCGTGTGTGTGTGTGTGTGTGTGTGTGTGTGTGTGTGTGTGTGTGTGTGTGATAAGCATCAAGTAATAAGCATAAATAAGTGAAGACAACAGCCTAGGGTCCTCAAAACCATTTGATGCTTGACGTCTATGGAGGACAGGATTTCTTTATGTTCATGTGTCTTTCACCCTTGCAGTGCAACAGGTCAGTTCTCAAATTCCATATATCCAAACATGCTCAAAGGCAATATGATAAGAAGTGATTCCATTTCCCTCATTTTTATATCTCTGAAATGGGAGATCAAAGGGACAGCAGTATTGTATTAGAGAAAATGTGAGAGAATAACCACTTCTATTAAATGTGTGATAACCTTCTTCCATTGAAAACAACATCATTGCTTTCTCCATTGGCTGTTATTTTCTTATCTCCAAGGTCATTCTGAATGGCAGGCCTGCTCTATGATACAATAGAGAAAACACTACGGACCGAGAATAAAAACCCATTCAGGGTGCCAATAGAATAACTGAAGCTGTCCTTGACTATAGTTATCTATCACCACGGACATCCAGAGAGGCTCTTTATGTTGTTACAAAAATCGCCTTGGAAACAGCTTGTCTTATGGCATAAAACGGAGCTTCGGGGCTCAATCGTTATGACATAAAACGGAGCTTCAGGGCTCAATCGTTATGGCATAAAACGGAGCTTCAGGGCTCAATCGTTATGACATAAAACGGAGCTTCAGGGCTCAATCGTTATGACATAAAACGGAGCTTCAGGGCTCAATCGTTATGTTCCCTATGTAATCCAAATGAGAGTCCTTGCAAGCCAAATCTACATTGAGTGTACAAAACATTAGGAATACCTTCCTTGATACACAAGAGAAACTGTTGAGCGTGAAAACCCAGCAGCGTTGCAGTTCTTGACTCTTTCAAACAGGTGCGCCTGGCACCTCCTACCATACCCCATTTAAAAAGCACTTAAATATTTTGTCTTGCCCATTCACCCTTTGAATGGCACTCATACACAATCCATGTCTCAATTGTCTCAATGCTTAAAAATCATTCTTTAACCTGTCTCCTCCCATTCATCTTCACTGATTGAATTGGATTTAACAAGTGACATCAATAAGGGAGCATAGCTTTCACCTGCTCTGTCTATGTCATGGAAAGAGCAGGTGTTCTTAATGTCTTGGATTTGGAGCAGTGGCTTCTTCCTTGCTGAGCGGCCTTTCAGTTTATATCGATATAGGACTCGTTTTACTGTGGATATAAATACTTTTGTACCTGTTTCCTCCAGTATCTTCACAAGGTCCTTTGCTGTTGTTCTGGGATTGATTTGCACTTTTCGCACCAAAGTACGTTCATCTCTAGGAGACAGAACGCGTCTCCTTCTTGAGTTGTATGACGGCTGCGTGGTCCCAAGGGGTTTATACTTGCATACTATTGTTTGTACAGATGAACTACCTTCAGGCGTTTGGAAATTGCTCCCAAGGATGAACCAGACTTGTGGAGGTCTACAATTTTTCTTCTGATGTCTTGGCTGATTTCTTTTGATTTTCCCATGATCAAGCAAAGAGGCACTGAGTTTGAAGGTAGGCCTTGAAATACATCCACAGGTACACCTTCAATTGACTCAAATGATGTCAATTAGCCTATCAGAATCTTCTAAAGCCATGACATTATTTTTTCCAAGCTGTTTAAAGGCACGGTCAACTTTGTGTATGTAAACTTCTGAACCACTGGAATTGTGATACAGTGAATTATAATTAAAATAATCTGTCTGTAAACAATTGTTTGAAAAATGACTTGTGCCATGGACAAAGTAGATGTCCTAACTGACTTGCCAAAACTATAGTTTGTTAACAAGAAATTTGGGGAGTGGATGAAAAACGGTCTTTAATCAGTCCAGCCTAAGTGTATGTAAACTTCTGACTTAAACTGTATATATCCAAGAAGGTAGAAGTTTGTGATGCTATATATAACCTTCAAAAGGGGGGAAGAATATACATAATAACAGATTCATGACATGGCTATAAGCATCATTTTGAGGATTATACATGTTTAAGATGTAACACATCACCTAATAGGACGAAGTTAGGGATTTATTGACTAATCTCATTATTTTATCTAGAGTGATTTATTTGAACACTCATGCCCATTGTGATTGATGAGTTTAGTTTGAATGTATATTGAAGCGAGCTGAATTGGGATAAACACTTTGTTTTTCTTATACAATATATCTCTCTCTCGCCCTGAGTGCTTTTGCTATGAAAAATGACTTGGACTGCATCCCAATGCACCCACCCTGTTCCCTTTGTAATGCACCTTTTTTGACCAGAGCCCTATGGGTTAAAATGTTTTGCACTATATAGGGAATGAATAGGGTGCCATTTGGAACGCAACCTTGAATTTAATAGCAGGTTGTAACTGTGATGTCATTTTAGTTGTGCAATAAATTGTGTGATGAGGCTGGTTTATTTAACCAGGTAGGCTAGCTGAGAACAAGTTCTCATTTACAACTGCGACCTGGCCAAGATAAAGCAAAGCAAAGCAACAACACAGAGTTACACATGGAGTAAACAATAAACAATCCAATAACACAATAAACAAGTCAATGACACAGTAGAAAAAAAGAGTCTATATACAGTGTGTGCAAAAGGCATGAGGAGGTAGGCAATAAATAGGCCATAGGATAATAATTACAATTTAGCAGATTAACACTGGAGTGATAAATGAGCAGATGGTGATGTGCAAGTAGAGATACTGGTGTGCAAAAGAGCTGAAAAGTAAATCAAATAAAAACAGTATGGGGATGAGGTAGGTAGATTGGGTGGGCTATATACAGATGGACTATGTACAGCTGCAGCGATCGGTTAGCTGCTCAGATAGCTGATGTTTAAAGCTTCAGCGATTTTTGCAATTCGTTCCACTCACTGGCAGCAGAAAACTGGAAGGAAAGGAGGCCAAATGAGGTGTTGGCATCGGGGATGATAAGTGAGATATACCTGCTGGAACGTGTGCTACGGGTGGGTGTTGTTATCGTGACCAGTGAGCTGAGATAAGTCGGAGCTTTACCTAGCATAGACTTATAGATGACCTGGAGCCAGTGGGTCTGGCATACAGGTCGCAGTGGTGGGTGGTATAAGGTGATTTGGTAACAAAACGGAGGGCACTATGATAGACTGCATTCAGTTTCCTGAGTAGAGTATTGGAATCTATTTTGTAGATGACATCGCCGAAGTCGAGGATCGGTAAGGATCGGTAGGGTAAGTTTGGCAGCGTGAGTGAAGGAGGCTTTGTTGCGAAATAGAAAGCAGATTCTAGATTTGATTTTGGATTGGAGATGTTCAATATGAGTCTGGAAGGAGAGTTTACAGTCTAACCAGTTACCTAGGTATTTATAGTTGTCCACATATTCTAGGTCGGAATATGTGGACATATTCTAGGTGATGCTAGTCGGGGGGGGCAGGTGCGGGCAGCTGACGGGTGAAAAGCATGCATTTGGTTTTACTAGCGTTTAAGAGCAGTTGTAGGCCACAGAAGGAGTGTTGTATGGCATTGAAGCTCGTTTGGAGGTTAGATAGTACAGTGTCCAAGGAAGGGACAGAAGTATACAGAATGGTGTCGTCTGCGTAGAGGTGGATCAGGGAATCGCCCGCAGCAAGAGCGAAATCATTGATATATACAGAGAAAAGAGTCGGCCTGAGAATTTAACCCTGTGGTACTCCCATAGAGACGGCCAGAGGTCCGGACAACATGCCCTCTGATTTGACACACTGAACTCTGTCTGCAAAGTAGTTGGTGAACCAGGCGAGGCAGTCATTAGAAAAACCAAGGCTATTGAGTCTGCCGTTAAGAATGCGGTGATTGACAGAGTCGAACGCCTTTGCCAGGTCGATGAAAACGGCTGCACAGTACTGTCTTTTATAGATGGCGGTTATGATATTGTTTAGTACCTTGAGTGTGGCTAAGGTGCACCCGTGACCGGCTCGGAAACCGAATTGCACAACGGAGAAGGTACTGTGGGATTCGAAATGGTCAGTGATATTTTTATTAACTTGGCTTTCGAAGACTTTAGATAGGCAGGGCAGGATGGATATAGGTCTGTAACAGTTTGGGTCTAGGGTGTCACCCCCTTTGAAGAGGGGGATGACCGCGGCAGCTTTCCAATCTTTAGGGATCTCGGACGTTACGAAAGAGAGGTTGAACAGGCTGGTAATCGGGGTTGCAACAATGGCGGCGGTCACTTTTAGAAAGAGAGGGTCCAGGTTGTCTAGCCTAGCTGATTTGTACGGGTCCAGGTTTTGCAGCTCTTTCAGAACATCTGCTATCTGGATTTGGGTGAAGGAGAAGCTGGAGAGGTTTGGGCGAGTAGGGGTGGGGGGGGGACTGTTGACCGAGGTTAGAGTCGCCAGGAGGAAGGCATGGCCAGCCGTTGAGAAATGCTTATTGAAATTTTCTATTATCATGGATTTATCGGTGGTGACGTGTTACCTTGCCTCAGTGCAGCGGGCAGCTGGGAGGAGGTGCTCTTGTTCTCCATGGACTTTACAGTGTCCCAAAACTTTTGGGAGTTAGAGCTACAGGATGCAAATTTCTGCTTGAAAAAGCTAGCCTTTGACTGCGTGTATTGGTTCCTGACTTCCCTGAACAGTTGCATATCGCTGGGACTATTCAATGCTATTGTAGTCCGCCACAGGATGTTTTTGTGCTGGTCAAGGGGAGTCAGGTCTGGAGTAAACCAAGAGCTATATCTGTTCTTAGTTCTGCATATTTTGAACGGGGCATGCTTATCTAAGATGGTGAGGAAATTACTTTTAAAGAACGACCAGGCATCTTTGACTGACGGGATGAGGTCAGTATCCTTCCAGGATACCCGGGCCAGGTCGATTAGAAAGACCTGCTCGCAGAAGTGTTTCAGGGAGCATTTGACAGTGATGAGGGGTGGTCGTTTGACCGCAGACCCATAGCGGATACAGGCAACGAGGCAGTGATCGCTGAGATCCTGATTGAAAACAGCGGAGGTGTATTTTAGAGGGCAAGTTGGTCAGGATAATGTCTATGAGGGTGCCCATGTTTACGGATTTAGGGTTGTACCTGGTGGGTTCCTTGATGATTTGTGTGAGATTGAGGGCATCTAGCTTAGATTGTAGGACTGCCGGGGTGTTAAGCATATCCCAGTTTAGGTCACCTAACAGAGCAATCTCTGAAGCTAGATGAGGGGCGATCAATTCACAAATCGTGTCCAGGGCAGAGCTGGGAGCTGAGGGGGGTCGATAGCAGGCGGCAACAGTGAGAGACCTATTTCTGTAGAGAAGTTCAAACTGTTTGGGTATAGACCTGGAAAGTATGACAGAACTTTGCAGGCTATCTCTGCAGTAGATTGCAACTCCTCCCCCTTTGGCAGTTCTATCTTGATGGTAAATGTTGTAGTTGGGTATGGAAATCTCCGAATTTTTGGTGGCCTTCCTAAGCCAGGAATCAGACACAGCAAGGACATCAGGGTTGGCGGAGTGTGCTAAAGCAGTGAGTAAAACAAACTTAGGGAGGAGACTTCTGATGTTAACATGCATAAAACCAAGGCTTTTTCGATCACAGAAGTCAACAAATGAGGGTGCCCTGGGGACAGCCTGGGTTTATCACCACATCACCCAAGGAACAGAGGAGGAATAAAGGCTATCAAAACTGGTCACCTAGAGCGTTGGGGACAAAGAATAAAAGGAGCAGATTTCTGGCCGTGGTAGAATAGATTCAGGGCATAATGTGCAGACAGGGGTATGGTGGGGAGCGGGTACAGCGGAGGTAAGCCCAGGCACTGGGTGATGATAAGAGAGGTTGTATCTCTGGACATGCTGGTTATAATGGGTGAGGTCACCACATGTGTGGGAGGTGGGACAAAGGAGGTATCAGAGGTATGATGAGTGGAACTAGGGGCTCCATTGTAAACTAAAACAATGATAACTAACCTGAACAACAGTATACAAAGCATATTGACATTTGAGAGAGACATACAGCGAGGCATAAAGTAATCACAGGTGTTGATTGGGAGAGCTAGCTAAGAGAGAGCTAGCTAAGACAATGATGACATCATCCTTGAATTAATTATCACATATGGTATGGCATATCTTGTATAGAATCTTGTATCTTGCACACAAACACACACACACCTTGTGAGGACTTTTTTGGGACGAACAATTGATTTCCATTAAAAATCCTATTTTCCCTAACCGCTAACCCTTAAAGTAATCCCAATCCCTAAATCCTAATCTTAATCCTAACCCCAACCCTAATTCTAACTTTAAACCCTAAACCTAAAATCATTTTTTGCAAGTAAAGCAAAATGGCCTCACTTCTCTGAATTTTTGTTGGTTTACTATTCTTGTAAGGACTTCTGGTACTTACAAGTATAATAAAATGTGTACATACACACGCACAGGTAGGCTAAACAAGCTTTAGGCTATTTATCTTCACCTCGCCCTTTGGCCAACCTAACCAAATCTTTGACCGAAATCTCATTCTGATTCTGTCTGGCGCTAGTCAATTCAGATACTACTGGTCCGGTGGCCCGGTCCTGCCAAATTGTGTTGCATCAGGTCGAAGCAATAGGTATCATTACCGTGGGGGCAAACAGGGAGCGCGCGCGCCAACAAAAAAGACGTGACGAGGCAGCCTATGAGCTGTTACGCAACCACTGACCCACTAACACACATTCTAGAGGGGAGAGGGAGAGAAACTGGAGCAAGCGCCCAACATAACAGTCGGGACTCAACGCAAAAGGGGGAGACACTGCTTCTAGTAAGATACAACCAGACAGACTGACCTCAGAGCAAGTAAGAGGAGCTAGAGCTGCTATCGAGCGCTTTTTTAATTCTCTCAGACAAATGAAACATCTAGCTATTTGACCATTTCTGCTGAAAGAAATAGAGGATACGAGCCAACTTCAACTGCGGAAAGCGATTGCTTTGTGTCCGGCATTGTGCATTTTTTGCTGGAGACACGTCACTTGTTCGTAAAAGGTGCGTTGGAGTCCTATTGATGTGCTTAATTCTGTGCGGAAATGTTCGATTGGTTTGAATGCTGGATAGCAAATTATTTAGAATTTGATATTTGTTTAAAAGTGCAACACTGTTGCGAATTCAGATTCTCATTATGCTTTTAGGTATGGGTATTGTTCACATGCGGGCGACTCGCCCCTACCGGTAGACAGCCACTGTATGTGTGACTTTGACTTATTTGTAGTCATTGTGGTTTATTTTAAACCAGTTCCCTTTCCCAATTATTCATTCATACTGTATATTTCTCAAGCTTAGAACATTCTCAGTTTTAATCAAGGCACTGTATTGTAAAGTGGTGGATGTTGTTGTAAAGAGAAGCCGATTCACATTGCTCAATGCGCTCAATGTCAGGTCGGGCGTTTTTTCCCTCATGGTATTTGTTCAATGGATGGGTAGTAAATCCACTGTGCAATAGATTGGAAAATCAAACCGTTTTTGGGGGTGGCCTCTTGCTGTGAAGAACATTGTCTGGAGTTATTGTAGTTTAAAAGACGTTTTTTATTTCTTTACTTTAAAATATTTGTTTTATTGACATGTTGCTAAATCTAAAAAGCAGGTGTGTGACCTATATTTTATTTATGAAGTTGTCATTAATAGCCTTGATAAATCTAATAATATATAGGTAGGTTAATTATAGGCAAAGTATACTGAAAACGAATAGAACATTCTTTTTTATTTTAGTGCAATAAATTGTCTATTGGTGCAGGCAAGTTCGTCATTATTGATGTCGTTCCTATCGGTGACCTCCTTTTGTCGTGTTGTAAGTCAGACCCTCAGACATTCCATGTGCCTGTCGAAGATGTTCGGCCGTCACGTGTAGCTTTTCTCTGGAACTTGGAACAAGAGCGATTACTAGCTATAAGTCTTGCGTTTGCATCCATTCTATGCCATTAGTCATTTTATGTGATAAATATTTGGTCAAAACTAGATGTCATGGAATTTTGGCACAAAGGATAGTTATAATCATGTTATTACACATCTATAAGCAGTCCATAGAGTTATTTTGAGGGGGGCTGAGGGGTGGTATGGCATATGACATAATAGCTATGCACTAGTAAGCTACGCAGTAGAATGAGAGGAGGAGAATGAATAGAATCATGGTCTTTCATGGGGGCTGGGGGAAAGTTTGCAGAATTAATTCATAGACAGAGATCTGCAAGCATGTGCCTTGATATTTAACAATTAGGAATATCACATGTATTTCTTTTTTCATTTTTCCCCCTTTTTTTTAAATCTAGAGGTATTTGTATTTAATTGACCTGTTGCAAAGTAAAAGCAGGTGTTGCCAATCGAGACTTGTGCCCTGAGGTTTTCACCGGCCATATGTTTAATGTTTAACACTAGCCTGTACGTGATTTCCCATAGCCTAAGCAGAATGCGTTACAGTCATCCACCAGTCAGTACAACTATATTTGCTATTTATATATTTCTTGCAAAATCTGTACTCAAACAAAACACTCAAATCCTATTTAGGTGTAATTATACCTGGTGGTATAATTCCGGTATTTTCTGCCAGTCTATAAAGTTGCTTGTTCCCATGGGATCTTAATGGGACGAGCTCTATTGCGTAATTAAGATAATAACCCAAAACAGGGCTTGTGTGTGTTGCGTTGTCCAACTCCAGGACATGATGCAATAGAGGGAAACCCCTCAGTCGGCAGAGCAGCAGTCACAGAGCCTTTTAGGCTGCTGCCAGTTGGTCTGTTTACAGAACAGCCTTTCTTTCCCAATGTGAATATTGGACAAACCAGTCTAACTCAGACTGGAGGAAAGCAGGATGTGTGGAAAGACTCAGAGCTACATTTTGGTCTGCAACTCGGTTCACTGTGACATGAAACATAATCAGGAGGGCGTTTCTTTGACTTTGCCACACAGCCTCTTTGAGCGAATTCTGATTAAGTGTGTACCTGCCTGGTACAAGCCGGCCATATATAAAAACACTAGAAGGTAAACGTGTTGGGGGCTCGTAGTACTTAGCTGACTCCTGCCACTCTTAGATATAGCCTCTGTGGAATCTGAAGCAGCGGAACACTTTGGCTGCCCGATAGTGAAGTCACTTTTAGGGTACTTTAATCTAGGCTATAACCTTGAAGGATGCTTGGACTTACACCTAGCAAACAACACCCCTCATTTTATTGCAAGTGAATGGAGAGCAGAAGTCCATGTTGCAGTATTACAGATCTTTATGGGTAGGAAGTTGTAGAGGGATTAGAGATGTTTGGCACAGGTTTGGTGCAATCTATATTGGTCAGTTGGAACGTATTGGCCTATTCAAATGACGATAAGTACATCCTAAATGGACATTGATAAGAACATTGATAAGGAAAATTGAACATAAAGAATGTGCATTTCTCTAGTTGCAGATGGAAAACAAGGGGGTAGCCTAGTCCCCAAGCCCATGTGACAGAGAGGACGACATGCTTATATAGAACTCAGAGTTGACCTGGAATGTCTCCCTAGATTCTAGGTGCCTTTTCTTAGAAGACAAAGCCAGAACCTAAAATGGAGGCACCCTGACCGGCCTCTCCACCACATGTCCATTTATGTGGGTGGCTCATCATGTCTTGGAGATTGAGGGGAAAAGGGATGCTTTGCATTACTCAGTCTTGCCTTTGGGGGGTCAAAGGTGATGGTGAAACGCCTGAGAACGGCTTTGGCTGTGCTAACATTTCCCATCCGTCTTTAACATCTCCCCCCAGCTAAACTCGCTGGTGGTGAAATCCTAGCTGTGAGTGAGTCATTCCTACAGCTTGATAATTGTGTGGGAAGCAAGGGAGATTCTTGCTTTTGAAAATCTTCAATGCTTTTTTCTTTGTATTATCCCTTTGGAATGATAATTTGGCTATAGCATCCAGTATTTACCTCAATATTACAGAGAGAATTCAACCTCTAAAATGTACTCACTCTGACCTCCAGTGTGTGACCTGTAGGTGTGGCTAATATTTCAGCATTAGGCAAGCTCTGCTTTGTAAACTTGTCACAATGACATTCAGAACACTAGCACATCAGCCCGGTCCTCACAGCTCTATGAAATATGTTATGTCGGATTTTGACATGGAACATGGGTGTGTGCCTTCTGACGTCAATGCTTATTTTTTTTAAAGTATCTAATGCATGCTATTTATCGTCTGCATAGAGATAGAGTAGCATAGAGACCCCTCTCGGTGTCAAATATAGTATCCAGGAATTCGTGTTGCGTATCAATCATCAGGGGTTTTATAATCCGATTTTGCGCTGCTGACGTAGGCTCTTCAAGTTTAAAAAAAAATGTTTTTTACAACGTACCGCAGTGTCTGTAAAATTCCTTTAATGTCGTGTCCACCAATTGAATTCATCTAAGCCCTTCTCGTCAGCCTTCCTCCCCAATACCCCTTCTCTATCACTCTATTTTTAGAGCGCTCTGTAATCCCTCCCACCTATCCATTTTCCTCCCTCTCCAGCTCTATTTACCTATTTTATGGCACGCAGTCAAAGGCAGAGAGCAAGCTCTGTTTAAATCAAATCACATTTATTTGTCACGTGCGCCGGATAGAACTTTACCATGAAATGCTTACTTATGAGCCCTTTCCCAACGATGCAGAGTATAAAAAAACACAAGGAATAAAATACACAAGAATGAAGCTATATACAGGGAGTACCAGTACCATATCAGTGAGGTAGAGGAAAATGCGCAGCGCTCCGTTTTTAGGTCAGTGGGACACGCATTGGCGCTCTCTCTCTCCCTTCTTTTGATCGATGAGTGGAAACATTGTGACATTCCTGACATTCTAGTTTTCCCTCGCTACTTTGTTTCTAAAACATACTACACCCTCTAGTATTGTGTCTGGGCGAAAACCAAAACCGAGACAGAGAAAGAGATGGCTCATGTGGTGGCTGTGGTGATTCTTTGGGGGAAAGAAAGACAGCCGAACAAAATAGGAGGGAATTCCTATTTGGCTGTCTCCCACTGTGAAAAAAAAGACAGCGAAATGTGTCCTGGAAGGTGTAACCACTAAAACTATTATGCAAATGAGGAAAGGAGGAAGGGACCTGCCACTGTGAGAAAGATATACTGTAAACTAGTATTATTATGCAATAAAATGGTCATACTCTAGATTGTTATGATGAGGTTGAAGCTAGGTCAAGTTGTTATGATGAGGTTGAGACTAGATCTATATTGTTATGAAGTTGAGACTAGGTCAGGTTGTTATGACAAGGTTGATACCAGGTCAGGTTGTTATGATGAGGTTTATACTAGGTCAGGTTGTTATGACGAGGTTGAGACTAGGTCAGGTTGTTATGACGAGGTTGAGACTATGTCAGGTTGTTATGAGGAGGTTGAGACTAGGTCAGGTTGTTATGAGGAGGTTGAGACTTGGTCTAGGTTGTTATGACAAGGTTGATACTAGGTCAGGTTGTTATTGATGAGGTTGATACTAGGTCAGGTTGTTATGACAAGGTTGAGACTAGGTCAGGTTGTGTAACCCAGACAAGCTCTATAGCCAAATGAAGTGGCTAGAACGTACTCTACTTGGGCTGAGTTCAGTTAGTGTGTCAGTGACAGACGGAGTAGAGACAGCTTTAGATCAGATCCCAAAAATAAAACCAGACCTTATTTAGTCTTACTTGAGCTATTGTTAGATATAGTGGTGGTAGCCTGATAGTGGTAGCAAATACCAGAAATTAACAGATTAAATACCTAACATTAGAAACAATTTTGAATCTATAGAAAAAGAGATAAAATAAGATAACAATATCTGACCAAAAGCTTCTGTTACTGATCTACAGGTTTTCCTGTTTGACTAAAATTTGAATCAATAAGACAGCAACCAATCAGAACAGGCCATCATGATTACCTCAGCGCTCTGTTTGATCTGTTATCAGAATCACAAACGGCAACGGACTCTGTCAATGTTTTGACTGATGCAGTCTTGTTGGCTCAGGGAGTTAAAAAATAATGAACTAGTAATTGTAACACAGTAATGACCTAGATAGATTATTAAGTTGAATCCTCGCAGATCTGTTTTTCTAGTGGAGAAATAGAACATCTAGATAGGACACACTGCCCTGTTAAGTGATGCATAATTAATGTCTCTGAATCATCAGCGCAACAGATCTGGAATTAGCGCATTTACGTTATGTAACATCTCGATGAGTCAACTGAACTGCTTATGCAGCAACACCACCGACCGATGTTGGTGACTTGTGAGAAAAGGGGATGTTGAGCAATGTTTCCCGTCGGTAGGGGCACAGAATGCACTCGATACATACTAACTAACTGTGGTTGTGTAATACCTGGCAGCCTCTCTAGCTGGCATTTTATAAAGGAAAAGAGACCTTGGCTCTCTCCTCTGGTGCCGTTGGGGAATCACAGCCAGTTGAATAACAAGTCATATGTCAGCTTCAGGACATCAGCCCACTGTTATGACACAGCAATAAGTCACAAGTTAGTGATTCTTTGAGTTGACCTCTTTGATGGATAGACAATTCATCAAAGAGGTCAATTGTGCCATAAGAGACCAATGTGACCTCATAGCTACATTTAAAAAATATCCCGCCTGGCAACTGATAAAGGTTATAGAGGGACATTATTAGAGGTCGATACATAGATGGTTTGCGCTCCTTCCCTTTCTCCCTCCCTGAATGCCCGTCGCTCAGTAACCGCAGCCCTGGCACTAGGTCAGACTGGCCCTCTTATGTGACTGTCTGGTGCAGCGCTGTTACACAACACTGTACAGAGAGCGCTTTAGACAGCTCAGAACCTCTCTTACCTGCACAACCCGCCTATTTGTTTTATTTGATTGAACCTTTATTTAACTTGGCAAGTCAGTTAAGAACCAATTCTTACTTGCAATGACGGTCTACCGGGGAACAATGGGTTAACTGCCTTGCTCAGGGGCAGAACGACAGATTTTTAGCTTGTCAGCTCGGGGATTCAATCCAGCAACCTTTCGGTTACTGGCCCAACGCTCTAACCACTAGGCTACCTGCCGCCTAGCAGCCTCTGAGCAGAGTTGACCTATATCCCTGTGAGTGGAGTGGGTAGGGTACCGGTCGTGCTGCTGCCTTACTCACCCTCCCTCTCTGTATACCCCCAGGCTGGCCCACCTCAATACCCCGCCTTCTCCTCCACAGACCTCCAATAAGGGTTACGTCTAGAAAAGGAAACTCCTTTTGAGTATGAGGGATTGTGAAAGGTGATCAAAAGGAATGTTCAGATTCAAATCCAAGATGAAACATTTTCTTACATAATGTTATGATTATGTCATAGTAGCTCGTATACTTTCTGGGCACAAGCAAATGGTGACATGCCAGTGTATGAGTGATGGCAGATCCATTGCAGTTTGGATCAAGTGTCAGATTCGCAGTTATGAAGTCATGTGAACTCCAGAATACCCTGAACTAATCACATCATGAGTTTCTAGGTCTGTATGTTCTGTCTCGATCATCACCATTGTACAGTAGCATTGAAATACATTGAATGCCTAATGTATGTCACAGTGGGAAGGCATAGTATTTATGGTAACTAATGAATGTTCTCTCTCTTATTCTCTCTCTTTCTATAGTGTGTTTCCTCGTGAGCGATCCCAGCCTACAAGAAAAAGTATTCCAGTAGACCAACTGACCTACTTCACTTCTGCATCCTAGAGACTTCAAGGAATACAGAAGAACCTACTTTGAAACTCACATTTCACAAAACTTTGTCACGTAATTTAACCAATGAGGTTCAGCCTTAGAGAAGCACAAATACATCACCCCGAGTTTTTTGCAGATCCTGCGACTTAAAGAGAAAGCTAATACAAATAAGTTCTCTCTCCAGCGAACTTTCGTCCTCTCCCTTACCCCCATTTGGCCTTAATGCCAGATCACCAATCTGGTCAAAAGGACTCAACAATGGAAAGCCTGAATCTTCACTTTGCATCTCCCAACAACAACAATGACCTGGACATAGACTCATACTCTAACTACAGCGAGAGCCTCCCGCCACTGTCTCCCAGACCCGGTGACGATGACGTCCCGCGCCGCCAGACCAAAGGCGGCTCAAAGAACAGCATGTCCAGCCGTCGCAAGCGGGAGTTCATCTCCGACGAAAAGAAGGACGCCTCCTACTGGGAGAAGCGGCGCAAGAACAACGAGGCGGCCAAGCGTTCCAGAGAGAAGAGGAGGATGAACGACATGGTGCTGGAGAACCGTGTGATGGCGCTGAATGATGAGAACAGCCGTCTGAAGACGGAACTCCTGCAGCTGAAGCTTCGCTTCGGCCTCATCAGCACTGCTTCCTACATGGAGAAGAGCCAGCAGCTCTCCAACAGCGGAAACGGACAGTCCAGTGCTGGTAACCCCTACTTCTCCAGTAGCGGGTACTCCAGTGCCTGTGGTAACACTCTGCTGAACTCCGACTCGTCCGAAGCAGAACAGTCCACCAGAGGGGAACGCCACACCCCACTCCCGAAATACTCCCCAAGAGGATCCCTCTCCGACGGGTGCATGTCTGACGACTCTTCCAGCCCTGAGCCCATGGGCTATGAGATCAAGATGGAGTCCAACGACACTGACATGGATGCTGGTCTCCCCACTGGGATCTCCTTCAACGGTGGCCACCAACACAGGTCCCAAGAGGCCGACTGTGCCATGGACTTCCACCACAACCACCAGAACAACTACCGCGAGGAGTCTGCCAGCCCAGCACCCCAGCAGGTAGCGGCCCCAGCCCAGAGGAGTGTGATCCAGATGTACCGCTCCCCCAGCTCCTCCTATATGGAGAGCCAGAACCAGAGGCAAGCAGAGGACATGGAACAACAACAGTCCCAGGTCCAACAAAGCAGCCAGTCCGAGAACACAGAGACCATCACAGAGGAGGTCCAAAGGTACCGAGCCCGCGAGGAGCAGCAAAGACATCAGGAGACACAGAGAAGCCAGTACAGCCCTTATCAGACCCAAGATGGCGGCCACAAGGAAGGATTCGCCCCAGAGCTCCTCCACCACAGTAGAGAAGAAGGCAACAAGTCAAGCCACTCCTCCAACCAGCACCACATCAACAACGCCTATCTCAGTACCCTGGATGAGGAGGAGCCCCCAGTGCTCACTTACGAGGGCGGCCCCAGGGCCGGAGAGGGCTTCTACACAGAGTCCCAATCTGGGAAAGACACTTCGTCCAGTGATGGTGATCAAAGGAGCTCAGACAAAGAAGGTGGTTCCACTAGCGATGATGAGTCACCGTCATCTTCCTCTTCCGAGGTCGGAAGCTACAACCAGAGGGCGACATCACAGATGGCGGTGCCACAGAGTCAGAGTGGAGACGATCAGGCCACCTACCTGCCCCACAAGCTCCGCCTGAAATACAGAGCGCTGTCCAATCAGGGGGAGGTGCCAAACAGAAGCCCCGCCTCCTCCACATCCCCCCCGCCCTCTCATCCCCAGCATCCCTACCTGGCCCTGCCTAGCAACCACCAACAAGGCGGCCATAGCAATGGGGAAAACAAAGAGGCGGGGAACGAGTCAGAATTCTGCTAGCAGAGGGAAGCAAGAGAACGAGAGGAGGTGTGGAAGGAATGCAAAAAGGGATCCAGCGCAGGGAGGAAGAATAAGAGGTGTGAATAAGGGAGCACCAAAGACTCTTTGAGATACTGCGACCAACAACCAACCTCAGTTTTGCTTCATCATCAGGTGTCTCGCTCCTTTTCACCCACCACTATGCCAACAGACACTCCTCTTCGATGATGATGATAATAATAACAAGGACAGTCAAAGTGATGTTCACAATCACCACAGACAGATTCAAAAGACTTGGTTCACTGTGTCGCCATGTTTTTATATGGACTCTTCCCTCACTCCATCCATTTATCCAATCCATGAACAATGATAATAATAGATCACGTATTGGTTCAGCAAATGTGGTGGAGTGAAAAGAAGGAGGGGAATGGAATGGATGGAACTCACATTTTCTTTCCTTCAGGAAAAGACAAACATCACATCACAATGGAAGGTTAGAATGAACGTTAAAATGGAAGGCTGTTTTCAGGCTCTGGTTTGAACTCTCAAGTGGCCAATTGCTTTGTGGGTGGTAAGGCATTCTGGGAACATTCCCATGACCAAAGAAACACGTCCAACCCCCCTGACAATGAGTTCCATTCTTCCTCCCCACCAACAAAACAGCTGTACCAGTTTCCGTTACTCTCTAAACACCTATCCCTGCTTAATGCAGAATAGCACACCTAATCATTTTTCAAGCACTTGGATTGTAAATAACTGTGATATATAAATGTACATATATTTAAATATATTTTACAAAGAAAAAAATGAAAAACAAGAAAAAAATAACAAGGAGAAATGGAAGTGGAAAAAGAGAAGCTATCAGTTTGTCCTTGTGAGTTTTTGTACAGTCCGTTCTCAATGTCAATGAAATGCCTCAAGTTGTTTTCTTAAAAAATGTCTGTATGAACCACCGCTGCAAGAAACTCTTTCTTTTAGATTCCATGTCACTAGCAAATGCCTGGAGCAACCTACCGTCAATTGACCTTTTACTGACCTCTTACACACACATACACACACACACACACACACACACACACACACACAGAAAGCCCCTGTTAAGGCCAGTTACGAACATATCACAAGACTACACACTACACTTTTTGAACGGTAAAACCATGAATACAAAAGTACATTGCAATACAGAGCGCAACAAATTCTCAATTCATTAGACTTACTGATCATAGGAATCAAGTAGTAATTGCACTTGAGAAGCAATGGGGGAAACGACTCTCTTCTCACTCAAAGGTGCCTCTACTTTTCATAGGTCAAAAGAACCAATCCCCAATCTTGGCCTTTACATTGAGTTGCTTTATCAGCTGTGGATCATACAGGCTGTACTAGTTAAACGTCTCACATCCACGTGCCTGCCTACTGGCCGTTCTGTATAAATGTATAGTTCTCTATCTCTCTTGGATACTGTTATTATTATTATTTGATTATTATTTTCTATTTGATTCAGTTCTTTTGGGGGGTTATTGTGTTTTTTCCGTCCCCTTGTATCTTCCTGATTGTGATACTGTAATGTATGTATTTTACTCATGTCCCGATCCCTTGACATTTGTACTCTGTGATATTGTTCAACGTTTGTGGTTTGCCGGATGGTTAAGGAAATTGATTTTCCAGAAATGGGTAATGCAATGGTTATAATGACAACAATTCATTCTGATTGTTGAAAGATTGAAAACATTGAAAAATAAAAGGATGTTGAAAAAAACATAAATTAAAAGTATTGTTTCATGTGATTTTTAAAAACTTTTGTTGTGCTCTTTCTGGTCTAATGGTGAAACATAATTCACACACATGGTCATAAATGGAACACCGGTGAAATTGAGGGGAAAAAATATATATTTCAATCAAGTTGGCAGATGACTTATGCAGTTTAAAAGTAGACATATATTATATGACATATAAACCATAAACATGTAGAAAACTCCCCAAAATATGATTTATTACAGGACACATCTTAGCACAGAACACACTGATCATTACGACTCTGTCCTGTACTCCTATAAACACAGCTACAACTCTGCAACATAAATCTCTTCAGTATTTTAGTGTTCCTCCCTTCCTCCCTTCGTCCAGTACTGTACCGAACGAAACTTTTAAAACGAGTCCGTCAAACTCTACACAGATACAAACACAAATAGCTTCAGTATTCTAGTGTTCCCCATCTCCTCTCCTTCTTTCCTCTCCTTCCTCCCTCCCATCTTTCCTGGCAAAGAGGATTAATAGTAATGTGAGGAGCATCAGTGTGACACACAAGCACACTGTGTCCCAACGGCCAGAAATACACACACACACACACACACACACACACACACACACACACACACACACACACACACACACACACACACACACACACACACACACACACACACACACACACACACACACACACACACACACACACACACACACACACACACACACACACACTGTGTCCCAACGGCCATGCCAGTTAGGGCACCGGAATCTAACATCCATGACGTAACCGTGGTGACCTACTTACTCATGTCATAAACTCTAAACTCCACCAACGGACACACACACACAAGCCGCCGGGCGGCAGAGTCCTGAGTACAACAAATAAACACACACTAAGCTACTACACACTCTCACACTCTAGTCAGTAATCACATAATGGGTGAGAGGCTTTTGCTCCTCAACATTTTGCAGAAAACTTTTGGGTTCAGTTTATATAATAGTGTGGCTACAGTGTATCATCTGTCTCTTGATAAACTAATATGCCTAACACAGTTATAATGTAGTACACTATAGGCCCAGGCTTCCTGTTATGGAAATATCCATATAAACTAATGTGCCTAACACAGTTATAATGTAGTACACTATAGGCCCAGGCTTCCTGTTATGGAAATATCCATATAAACTAATGTGCCTAACACAGTTATAATGTAGTACACTATAGGCCCAGGCTTCCTGTTATGGAAATATCCATATAAACTAATATGCCTAACACAGTTATAATGTAGTACACTATAGGCCCAGGCTTCCTGTTATGGAAATATCCATATAAACTAATATGCCTAACACAGTTATAATGTAGTACACTATAGGCCCAGGCTTCCTGTTATGGAAATATCCATATAAACTCATTTGGAAATAGTATAAAGCTCGTCTCTAAATGGATGGACCTTTTACTGCAGTGGGTTAAATCAGGGTCACACATGGTGTTTCTTTTGTTGAACCAAAAGTACACACCTCGCACACATGGTTATGGGCTCAAAAACAAGACGACATCTGTACCATGTCAGACACACAGTTGAAATGTATTACATTTGGAGTTTGCATCCCAATATTACACATCACAGAAGACTGAAACATAACAAAAACCGTTTGACATTTTCGGCTGCGTTTAAAAAAGAATGTTTATGAATTATGAAAGATATGAATAACATTCCACCCATGAGGCCACTAAGGTCATTTGACTGCAGGAAATGGGCTGCTACATGTAATTCACACATCTTACAAAGTTACATAATATATATTTTTACAGTGGGTTTAGGCTGTTATGGAAATATCCACACAATTCATCTCATGAGAGAATAGACTAATTTGTCACAGTTTATATTTATAATCACTGAATCAGCTATAATATAAAGATGTGTCTCTTTGTAAAGAAATGCATCTACAGAATGAGACTGTCCACAGAGCCCTGTAATCAGGAGTTATTACTGTAAACTCATTGGTCTCAGGTCAGGTTATGTAACAGCATAGATGCTATGCTGTACAAGGTATGTCTCTTGATAAAAAACGAATATGTCTAGTAAAGTCCTATATATCTACACCTACTAATACACATCCACCCTATATAATGTACAGTATATACACCACATGCATACATATGTGGTGTATGTGGTGTATGTGGTATATGTGGTGTATATACTGTACAGTATATACGGTAGGTGTAGATTTTTTACCCCCTGTTACATCATGATTAGATTTGTTGTATTCGATCGTCAAGGGTCACTAGCTCTGAAACAGTAACGGCTTTTACGTGACCGACTGGGATCCGTCCCAGAATGCACCTCACCACGGCGCGGATAACAAATTATATAACAGTTTGGAAGAAAAAAAAATGCCTCTAGAGGAATTTGAGTCGGTTGGCACCTCAGTTGGAACATGCTGTCGATGTAAGAAATAGCACAAGCGCTTCCTTTCACTGGGATGTCAGGAACAAGATGATATTTCACAGTATGGTTACGTGATAAACGTTATAAATAGACTGTTAGCAATTATGAGTAAGTTATCAGTAAATTATGTACAATAATGTCAATCAAACATTGTCAAAAGCCACAAGTCACTTTGTTGCCGTGGTAATATTACAAAGTATTCTAACATGATGAGAATAACAGTGACTAGCTCGTATTTATAGGTTCGGTTATTCATCATTCATTACCTGAAATAATATAAATGAAACACTCCAAGTGCCATTCACAAGTCAATTTATAATCAATCTATTGGGAATATGGTAATATATACCCTAAAAGGTGTATTACATATTACATTCTATAACAAGCCTCGAACATAATTACAATCATCAAATCATTACGTAATAAGCAAACATGTAAATGCAAGTCATTGACTAACCACCACAACCTAACCACCACAACCTAACCACCACAACCTAACCACCACAACCTAACCACCACAACCTAACCACCACAACCTAACCACCATAACCTAACCACCACAACCTAACCACCACAACCTAACCACCACAACCTAACCACCACAACCTAACCACCACAACCTAACCACCACAGCCATTAACCACCACAACCTAACCACCACAACCTAACCACCACAACCTAACCACCACAACCTAACCACCACAACCTAACCACCACAACCATTAACCACCATAACCTAACCACCACAACCTAACCACCACAACCTAACCACCACAACCTAACCACCACAACCATTAACCACCATAACCTAACCACCACAACCTAACCACCACAACCTAACCACCACAACCATTAACCACCATAACCTAACCACCACAACCTAACCACCACAACCTAACCACCACAACCTAACCACCACAACCTAACCACCACAACCTAACCACCACAACCTAACCACCACAACCTAACCACCACAACCATTAACCACCATAACCTAACCACCACAACCTAACCACCACAACCTAACCACCACAACCATTAACCACCACAACCTAACCACCACAACCTAACCACCACAACCATTAACCACCATAACCTAACCACCACAACCTAACCACCACAACCTAACCACCACAACCTAACCACCACAACCATTAACCACCACAACCATTAACCACCACAACCTAACCACCACAACCTAACCACCACAACCTAACCACCACAACCATTAACCACCATAACCTAACCACCACAACCTAACCACCACAACCTAACCACCACAACCTAACCACCACAACCATTAACCACCACAACCATTAACCACCACAACCTAACCACCACAACCTAACCACCACAACCTAACCACCACAACCTAACCACCACAACCTAACCACCACAACCTAACCAACACAATCATTAACCACCACAACCATTAACCACCACAACCATTAACCACCACAACCTAACCACCACAACCTAACCACCACAACCTAACCACCACAACCATTAACCACCACAACCTAACCACCACAACCTAACCACCACAACCATTAACCACCACAACCTAACCACCACAACCATTAACCACCACAACCTAACCACCACAACCTAACCACCACAACCTAACCAACACAATCATTAACCATTCATTTCCTGTAATAAAAAGAATAACATCCCTCCGTCTTCCTCCATCTTCTATCAGTGAATCTATAGATATAGTAGAGAGATTAAGACATAATGGTGTTCTGTGCATCAGTTCAGGAACACAGACACCCTGTTGCTGGTGATTAGTTACCAGACAGCTATGGGCTCTATCCTAGCTTGTACATTTCCCCTCTGGCTGGGCTTATAGACGTTGCCACGGCAGCCAGTCAGTCATAGCAAGGCTATGTCCCAAATGGTATCCTATTCCCTATATAGTCCATATATTTCTGGTCAAAAGGAGTGCACTATGTAGGAAATAGAGTGCCGTTTGGGATGTACTCATGGTGACATTCCGTAGAAAACCGCAGTGCTTTGTGTATGTAAGTATAGATAGACTCTACCGGTTCACTTCCCTTCTCTCTCCCTCTTTCCCCCCCATCGCTCCCCCTCTTTTTTTCAACCCTTTTTTTTCTAAAGCTGTAGTATGCAGAAGCTTGTGAAAGCAGCTCAATGGAAAAGTAGGTCATTAGGGAGGGGCAGAGAGGAGGATGAGGGTTGAGGGAAGAGAAGGGGAATTCAGAGTGAGGAGTGGAGAGGGAGGGAGGGAGGTTACGTCACATGCCTCTGCAGTGTCAACTCGGACAAACTCATCAAAGCAGCACGCGCACACGCACACATACACACACACGCACGCACACACACACGCACACACATCAGTGACTCAACCCCTATTAAACACAGCCTCCTCACATTGTACACAGAAATCACGATGGGTGAAACTACCTAATGCTAGAGGCCACAGACCTTGTTGACTTCCTGCTATTGTTAGTGACGTAACTTCAGCTGAAGTAAAAGCAAAACAAGACCCGGGAGTCTTTGATGTTCACACTGATACCATCTGATAAGCTTGTGAATGTTTTGTGTGCACATTTTGATTAGGCTTGAAGGAAAGACATTTGAGCGGTTTGAGAATAGGGGAAAAAGGTTGTAAGGAGTGCCACCATTTTGGTGCAAAGACATGTCATCATTGTAGAACAGGCAGGTTGACGTTTATTGTCATGAGTCTTGTCCTGGAGTATGAACTGAGCAATTTCCCATTAGATAGACAATTTTGACTTTGCAACGGATTCTTTTTTACTTTTTGGTCTTAATTTAAAGTTAGGGTTAGTCATTAGGGTTAACAGTGTGGTTACGGTTAGATTTAAAAATCAGAGTGACCACTCTGCAGAGCTGCCTCCAGAACAAGATTCATGACAAAAAACAGTAACCTGTGTAGAACAGCCACAGGTGGGATTTGAAATGTTTGCCATGACCAGTAGCAGGAAATAAGGTAATAGGCCTACCAGTGTCCCGCCCTGTTACCCTGGGATACGCAGCACTAGAACACTGTTTTCTTTCATCAAGGAAGATTCTATTCTGCTATTCTCTTATACTCTCTCTCTCTCACACACACACACACACACACACACACACACACACACACACACACACACACACACACACACACACACACACACACACACACACACACACACACACACACACACACACACACACACACACACACACACACACAGGTGTACAGTAGCCTATAATATAGCATTAGTGGCCCTGGTGTGGTTTCTGGGCTCCCGGTCTACCCAACTTCATGTCTGGAAATACAGTTTAATACCGTAGAACACAGTGCAGCTGACTGTAGGTTGTGTGTGTGTGTGTGTGTGTGTGTGTGTGTGTGTGTGTGTGTGTGTGTGTGTGTGTGTGTGTGTGTGTGTGTGTGTGTGTGTGTGTGTGTGTGTGTGTGTGTGTGACTGCAGAGTGTTTAGAGATCCACCCCTCGGCGAAGTGAAGCCAATGCAATGGGTCTGGGTCTGGGTCTGAGCCTGTCGTGAATAACACAACCCAGAGTTACATAACCACCACTCTGATGCTGGATGTAGGTCAGAGGGGAGGGAGGGAGGGATGGAATGAGGAGGGAGGGAGGCGGGGAGGAAAAACACAGAGTGTTAACACTGTATGTTGGTGAGTGAGTATGGAGGGGGTGAGGGAGTTTGTGAGTGCATATGCATTTTGGGTTTCTACATGTTGTCTGGGTGTGACTCGATGCAGGAAAGTAAATGAACCACAAGTAAATTCTGTACTCTGTTCTATCTCTCGTATTCCCCTCCTTCTAATCTAAACCAAAGCGTGTTCTCTCAAATCAACAATCTTTGCCACTGCCTCATCTTACATGTGACAGGGGTGTATGTTACGCAATAGTTACTTCTTTCCACAAACAACAGTTTCCACTCTCATCTGGCTGTCAGGT
Organism: Oncorhynchus kisutch; assembly: GCF_002021735.2. NCBI lineage: Eukaryota > Metazoa > Chordata > Actinopteri > Salmoniformes > Salmonidae > Oncorhynchus > Oncorhynchus kisutch. The sequence goes on along the minus strand of NC_034193.2, from coordinate 52,390,997 downwards.
CATCAGGCTGTCAGGTCATCAGGCTGTCAGGTCATCAGGCTGCCAAGTCATCAATCAATCAATCAATCAATCAATCAATCAATCAAATGTATTTATAAAGCCCTTTTTGCATCAGCAGATGTCACAAAGTGCTTATACAGAAACCCAGCCTAAAACCCCAAAGAGCAAGCAATGCAGATGTAGAAAACTCCCTAGAAATGCAGGAACCTAGGAAGAAACCTAGAGAGGAACCAGGCTCTGAGGCGTGACTAGTCCTCTTCCGACTGTGCCGGGTGGAGATTATAAGAGTACATGACCAATAATAATTATAGTGGTTATAGGGGGTGCAACAGGTCAGCCCCTCAGGAGGAAATGTCAGGTGGATTTTCATAGCCAAGCATTCAGAGGTCGAGACAGCAGGTGCGGTAGGGAGGGCGGTAGGGAAGGAGGGAGGGAGGGAGGGAGGGAGGGAGGGAGGGAGGGAGGGAGGGAGGGAGGGAGGGAGGGAGGGAGGGAGGGAGGGAGGGAGGGAGGGGGGGTCGAAAACAGTAGTTCCGGGACAAGGTAGCACGTCTGGTAAACAGGTCAGGGTTCCATAGCTGCAGGCAGAACAGCAGAAACTGGGTTAGTAGCACGACTACTAACTGGGGACGGGGACAGCCAAGAGGACTGGGGACGGGGACAGCCAAGAGGACTGGGGACGAGGACAGCCAAGAGTCGTCAGGCCAGGCATGGTCCTAGGGCTCAGGTCCTCCAGGAGGGGAGAGAGAGAGAGAGAGATGGGGGAAGTAGAGGGAGCATAATTAAATTCACACAGGACACCAGATAAGACAGGAGAATTACATCTGATAGGACAGACTGACCTTAGCCCCCCAGCACATAGACTATTGCAGCAGAGGCTGAGGCGGGGGACATTGTGGCCCCGTCCGACGACGGTCACGTTGCTGATCATTTCCTCCTGGGACCTAATGGTCCTACTGGTTAGAGAGAGGGACATGTCAACATGACTCAATTATTCAGTCAAACGGATAGGAAACAAAGTTTACAGTGATAGGAGAGGAACACTGTGGAACTGTTTTGTATACTGAGCCGGAATGAGTGAATTCATTTGTAGAACCATTCCTTGCTAGCAAACATTCAACTTTTAAGTTAATACATCCGAAACCCTTTAGTTGCTTAGTTTCACATCCTGCTCATTTCCAATCTACTAACTTTTGTAAAAGCTTTATTTTCTAATTGTAGCACATAAGCTTCTGTATTAAAACATCAGGTCCTGGTCAAAAGTAGTGTATTGTAAAGGGAATCGGGGGGCATTTGGGACAAACTCTTGGTGTAGTGTAGATGTGGGTCAGGGAGGGTTGGGGTTGTTGTTGTGTAGAAATAGAGACATGCCTCTCTAACATGCTTGGCTACATGCCTGACTGCTGAGCAGTTCAGCTTACCCCTGTCTGCTGCCTAGCATCACCCATCCCCCCAAACAGTTCTCTGTAACAATTAGATGGCTACACTCTTAGAAAGAAGGCGCTACCTAGAACCTAAAAATGGTTCTTAGGCTATCCCCGTAGGATAACCCTTTGAAGAACCCTTTTTGGTTCCATGTAGAAGCCTTTACACAGAGGGTTGGAACCAAAGTGGGTTCTAACTGGAACCAAAAAGGGTTCTCCTATTAGCTGACAAACCCTTTTGTAACCCTTTTTTCTAAGAGTGTAGGTGTGTGTCTGGGGGTGTTTGTGTAAGTAGACGTATGAAAACAGACCGTCTAAGCCTCACCACAACCAATACTGATAGAAAGGAGGAGAGAGAGAGAGAGACAGAGAAGGAGAAACAGAAAGAGAGAATGAAGGAAACTAAGGGAGAGAGGGAGATGGAAAGGGAGGTAGAGAGAGAGGGAGAGGGAGGGAGAGAGAGGGGTAGAGAGGTACAGTAGAGGTAGAGAGAGAGGGAGAGAGAGGGGTAGAGAGGTACAGTGGAGGTAGAGAGAGAGGGAGAGAGAGGGAGAGAGAGGGGTAGAGAGGTACAGTAGAGGTAGAGAGAGAGGGAGAGAGAGGGAGGGAGAGAGAGGGGTAGAGAGGTACAGCAGAGGTAGAGAGAGAGGGAGAGAGAGGGGTAGAGAGGTACAGTAGAGGTAGAGAGAGAGGGGTAGAGAGGTACAGTAGAGGTAGAGAGAGAGGGAGAGAGAGGGAGAGAGAGGGGTAGAGAGGTACAGCAGAGGTAGAGAGAGAGAAAGAGAGGTAGCGGTAGCGGTAAGTCGAGGGACAGAGAGAGATAGGGAAAGAGAGAGGAAGCAGGAGAGAGATAGCGTCTCATAAAAGCAGTAAGGAGGGTAAGGCCTTGGGGGAGGGAGGGGCAAGGGGATAGGAAGGGAGAGGGAGGAGGAGGGGGGGATCCAAGTGCTCAGTGAAATGTAGGTCAATCTTGCCCCTTCACACACAAACACCCCTTCAGATCCTAAATTGACCTTACAGTCGACAGATCTCCACAGATGTCTATTACATTAAGGGAAAGAAAGGGGGAAGAGGGGGGGGAAAGAGGGAGGAGTGGGGAGGGAAGAAAGACCTTAACCAGGCAACCCTCATCAGGCCTTACATTTTATCAGAGATGGAGAGGAAATAACTTGCTGTGACACTATGGACATAATGTGGAAACACTAAAAGCAGCACGCCAGACTAAAAAGCATTCTGACTCTAACACTTTCAACTTAATGTGGGAGTGGGATCAAAAAGGACAGCAGGTGGCAGAGCCAGAGCCTGCAAAAATAGAATAGGGGAATAGGAAGTAGGCCACTGGGCTAACTGCTGGGCTGTGTGTGTGTGTGTGTGTGTGTGTGTGTGTGTGTGTGTGTGTGTGTGTGTGTGTGTGTGTGTGTGTGTGTGTGTGTGTGTGTGTGTGTGTGTGTGTGTGTGTGTGTGTGTGTGTGTGTGTGTGTGTGTGTGTGTGTGTGTCATGGAGAGGCACTAACACCATCCTAGGTATGTTGGCATTTACAGATCCAACACATGATACTCACACTATGCCCATTCCATGCCTACTCCCTCTAGGACTGCCAATCAACTGTATGTTCTACTCTGTCACTACAGCAGGAAGGTGTATAGAGAATGACCCAGCTATCTCATTCCAAACATTGATCTGTGTTTTTATGTTTTTAGAACATATTACTATTATATGTTTGTACCATATCAGTTGGCCTGTACCAGGTTCTCCAACCCTGTTCCTGGAGAGTTAACCTCCTGTAGGTTCTCTTCAACCCCAGTTGTAAACTAACCTGATTCAGCTTTTCAACCAGCTAATTATTAGAATCATGTGTGCTAGATTAGGGTTGGAGTGAAAACCTACAGGATGGTAGCTCTCCAGGAACAGGGTTGGAGAGCCCTGGCATATACACTGAGTGTACAAAACATTAAGAACACCAGTCTAAACGTCAACAGTGAAGAGGCGACTCCGGGATGCTGGCCTTCTAGGCAGAGTTCCTCTGTCCAGTGTCTGTGTTCTTTTGCCCATCTAAGTCTTTTCTTTTTATTGGCCAGTCTGAGATATGGCTTTTTCTTTGCATCTGCCTAGAAGGCCAGCATCCCGGAGTCGCCTCTTCACTGTTGACGTTGAGACTGGTGTTCTGCGGGTACTATTTAATGAAGCTGCCAGTTGAGGACTTGTGAAGCGTCTGTTTCTCAAACTAGACATTCTATTGTACTTGTCCTCTTGCTCAGTTGTGCACCGGGGCCTCCCACTCCCCTTTCTATTCTGGTTAGAGCCTGTTTGTGCTGTTCAGTGAAGGGAGTAGTATACAGTGTTGTACGAGATCTTCAGTTTCTTGGCAAATTCTCGCATGGAATAGCCTTCATTTCATAGAACAAGAATAGACTGACGAGTTTTAGAAGAAAGTTCTGTTTCTGGCCATTTTGAGCCTGTTATCGAACCCACAAATGCTAATGCTCCAGATACTCAACTAGTCTAACGAAGGCCAGTTTTATTGCTTCTTTAATCAGAACAACAATTTTCAGCTGTGCTAACATAATTGCAAAAGGGTTTTCTAATGATCAATTAGCCCTTTAAAATGATAAACTTGGATCAGCTAACACAACGTGTCATTAGAACACAGGAGTGATGGTTGCTGATAATTGCCGTATGTACGCCGATGTAGATATTCCATTAATGTGCTTTTCTATAAAAAAACAAGGACATTTCTAAGTGACGCCAAACTTTTGAACGGTAGTGTATATGTTGACATTACTTATTTTATTGATTTCCCACCATTTTATAAGTCAGAACACAGCAATCCATACCTTCCAAGGACCATGTAAACGTCCCGTCTAATACACTTGTATTTGCCTCCCTCTGGTGGCCGGCTACATCATTACATCCATTTCTATCACTTCACTGCAATGTTACTTCAAAGGGGTGGCCCTTAGATAAACATTTATCCAGCTTGACAGCACAGACATGGCAAAGCAATCTTTCATAGCTCTATGAGAAACAATGCCACCTACGAACTTCCTTAAACCTAAAATAAGTAAATGAGATATTTTGTGTGGAAGTCAAACAATTGTTTTATGTTGGCGGCAGAACGACAAGATCGAGCCATTTACATAGCCCTTCTCCTCTTGTCTATAGGAGGAAAGAACGCTGTTTATATGGCCCAAATGTTGATTTAGACTTTCACAAATTTGATAGATTTTGACTATCACTAATGTGATATATATTTGGTAGAGTAATAAACAAGGTAGATGTAGATGTTTTAAAACAGATTAGAACTATATATGGACATATTATAAAGGATGAAAAGGCTTATTCATTCACAATGTTTTTCTAATATCATGTCATCATATTTGTATGCTTTATGGTACTTTTATTGTGTACTAGATCATATGGGTTGAAAAGTGTTTTTTTCTGAGACAAACAATCCCAGTTGAAAGCCAGGGAGGGGACACTAATTCTTTAATAAAATATTGCCCTCTTGCTAGATTGATGACTAAAACCATAGCGAAACAGTGCAACAGGGCTGTCAGCTCAACTGGTTTCCTCCCCTTCATCTACACTGATTGAAGTGGATTTAACAAGTGACATCAATGAGCTTTCTCCTGGATTCACCTGGTCAGTCTATGTCATGCTCTTAATGTTTTGTACAGTCACTCTATATGCCTATATGACTCAATCTGCTGTATATTGTCAATAGTAACCCACATCTCTGCTGTAGTTATGTATTACACAATTGTAATGTGTAGATATTAATATGTATTTAGGTCTGTAATGTATTGCATTTCCATTGGCCTCTATACAGTATATTTGTATGTACAGTAACAGTACGACCCCATTCCAATATCTACACTAGCATATTCATTTGAATGAAGCAATGTATTGGGCATGCCGCTGCATGCATTTTAAGTGGCATGCTAGTGTGAAGACAGGAACGTACTGTAACATATGAAACTGAAGCGTGTTAACCCTCACAACGTCGCCGGCCCAGATGGCGTCCCAAGCCGCATCCTCAGAGCATGTGCAGACCAGCTCGCTGGAGTGTTACGGACATATTCAATCTCTCCCTATCCCAATCAGTTGTCCCCACCTGCTTCAAGATGTCCACCATTGCTCCTGTATCCAAGAAAGCAAAGGTAACTGAACTAAATGACTATCATCCCGTAGCACTCACTTCGGTCATCATGAAGTACTTTAAGAGGCTAGTTAAGGATCATATCACCTCCACATTACCCTACACCCTAGACCTACTACAATTTTCATGCCGCCCAAACAGATCCCAAGGATGATGCCATCGCACTGCCCTATTCAATCTGGACAAGAGGAATACCTACAATATGCAAGAATGCTGTTCAATGACTATAGCTCAGCGTTCAACACCATAGTCCCCTTCAAGCTCATCCCTAAGCTCAGGGCCCTGGGTCTGAACTCCGCCCTATCTCACTGGGACCTGGACTTCGAGGTGGTGAAGGTAGGAAACAACACCTCCGCTATGCTGATCCTCAACACGGGGGCCCCACAAGGGTGTGTGCTCAGCCCCCTCCTGTACTCCCTGTTCACCCATGACTGCGTGGCCATGCACGTCTCCAACTCAATCATCAAGTTTGCAGATGACATTACAGTGGTACGTCTGATTACCACAACGACAAGAAAGCCTACAGGGAGGAGGTGAGGGCCAGGAAAATAACCTATCCCTAAACGTAAACAAAACTAAAAGAGCTGAACATGGATTACATGAGACAGCAGAGAAAGTACACCCTATCCACATTGATAGGGCCGCAGTGGAGGGTGAAAAGCTTCAATTCCTCAGTGTGCACATCACTGACAACCTGAAATTGTCCATCCACACAGACAGTGTTGTAAGAGGAGCTGTTGCGCCTTCTTTACCACACTGTCTAGGACCCCCTAGGAAACTCACAAACTTCTACAGATGCACCATTGAGAGCATCCTGTCGGGCTGTAGCACCGCCTGGTATGCCAATTTGGCAGTCCACAACCGCAGGGCTCTCCAGGGGAACCAGGGGAACACTAGCTTCAGGATATCTACAGCAGTGGTTCCCAAACTGTCAGCCATTGCAGACCAAAGAGAGCTATTTATAACTTATCAGAAATGTCCAGATCAACTAGCCCAAGTCAGCTATCATGTTTTAGCTAGATTTTTTACCCCACAAATTTTGTTGTAATGTTTGAGTCACACAAACATGGCGAAATGTATAGAATTGCAAAAAAGATTGCTTTTAAAACGGCAAAATGTGTAGAATTGCAGGAAATAATCTATAAACCTGCAGAATGTTATTTCTACCAATAAGAGGGTTGTGAACAGTTTGTGTCATGAACAGTGCTTGTGCCGATAGAAATGCATGTGCACAGAGGTGGGATGTTCCCCAATGCTGGAAGGGGGACCTGAGTAAAAGTTTGGCAAACCCCAATCTACAGCACCTGTTGTCACAGGTAGGCCAAGAAGATCATCAAGGACCTTAGCCACCCAAACTACTGACTGTTCACCCTGCACAACCTAGAAGGCGGAGACAGTACAGGTGCATCAAAGCTGGGAGAGAGAGACTGAAAAACAGCTTCTATCTCCAGGCCTGTTAAATAGTCACCACTAGCCGGCCTCCACCCAGTAACCTGCCCTGAACTTACTCAGCAACCACCCAGTACTCCACCCTGCACCTTAGAGACTGCTGCCTCATGCTTAACATTGCGCATTGCGATCTTAGGTTTGTGTGCGACTACTCGGCCATGGAAACCCATTTCATGAAGCTCCCGATGAACAGTTATTATGCCGATGTTGCTTCCAGGGCTGTTTGGAACTCGGTAGTTAGTGTTGCAAGCGAGGAAAATTTCTAGACGCTACATGCTACACGCTTCAGCACTCAGCGGGCCCATTCTGCAAGCTTGTGTGGCCTACCATGTTGCGGCTGAGCTGTTGTTGCTCCTAGACATTTCCACTTCACATTAACAGCACTTACAGTTGACCGGGGAAGCTCTAGCAGGGCAGAAATGTGACGAACGGACTTGTTGGAAAAGGTGGCATCCTATGGCAGTGCCACATTGAAATTCGCTGAACTCTTCAGTACGGCCATTCTACTACCAATGTTTGTCTTTGGAGATTGCATGGCTGTGTGCTTGATTTTATACACCTGTCAGAAATGGGAGTGGCTGAAATAGCCAAATCCACTAATTTGACGAGGCGTCCACATAATTTTGGTGATTTACTGTAGTTTCAAGCATAGTGTTGGCTGCATCATGTTATGAGTATGCTTGTAATCGTTAAGGACTGAGGAGTTTTTCTGGATATTTTTTTTTAACAGAATGTAGGTAAGCACAGGCATAAACCTGGATCAGTCTGCTTTCCACCAGACACTGCGAGAATAATTCACCTTACAGCAGGACAATAGCCTAAAACACAAGACCAAATCTTGACTGGAGTTGCTTACCAAGAAGACAGTGAATGGCCGAGATACAGTTTTGACCTAAATCTGTAATGAAATCTATGGCAAGACCTGAAAATGGTTGTCTCGCAATGACCAACCACCACTTTGACAGAGTTTGAAGAATTTAGAAAATAATAAAAAGACAAATGTGGCACAATCCAGGAGTGTAAAGATCTTAGAGACTTACCCAGAAAGACTCACAGTTGTAATCACTGCCGAAGGTGATTTTAACATGTATTGACTCAGGGGGTTGAATACTTGTCTAACCAAGACACAGTATATCAGTGTTTTATTTTTCACCTTTTATTTTACAAATGTTAGAATTTTACTTTGACTTTGACAGAGTATTTTGTGTAAATCGTTGACGAAAAATGTCAATTAAATCCATTTTAATCCCACTTTGTAACACAACAAAATGTGGATAAAGAGTGTGAATACTTTCTGAAGGCACTGCAGTCATTAACACTGGTCACTTTAATAAGGTTTACCCACTGGTTTACACACTGATTTATATACTCTATTCTAGTGAAGGCTCATCCTATATAACTAATGCTGTACACACATTTTCTATTCATATACTGTCCATACAGTATATACACACCATCATATATTCTGGACTCTGATATTGCTCATTCTGATATTTCTTCATTTTTATTTTGGGAATTTGTGTGTATTGTATTGTTTGGTATTTACTTCACTGTTGGAGCTAGAAACATAAGCATTTCGCTGCACTGGGGATAACATCTGCAAAATATGTTTTAAGCGGCAAATCAAATTAGATTTGGCTCCATCTATTAGCCAACAGTAACCTACAGTGAGACCAGTAAGGTAAGTGGGTGCTACTAGTCATGTATCTAAGTAGTGTCAGCCTGTTGACAGTGATGGACTCCATGAGGTTATGCAATGTTATCTCCAAAAGCCTAAGTACATGTAGGCCTTCAGTATAAGTCAGCCTATTAGCCAGCAGAAAGAGCTTATGTCTTATGTGTTGAAGTTCTAGTAGTAACCCAGGGCTGGACTAACGCATTTGGGGCCCCGGGGCATCTACCGCCAGAGGGCCCCCCAACTCCCAAAACTTCCTGCATTTCAACACATTTTGCCATTGGGCAGAGTGAGAAATTTGCAGTATAAAATGCTATTCTACACATTTTTCAATTTTTCCATGAAGCTGAGAGAAAATGGTGCTGTTTTACAGCCATTTCCTGCAAATCTACACATTTTGTCAGGAGGCAGAGAGAAAAGTTGCCGTTTTAAGCTAATTTCCTACAATTCTACACATTTTGCCATTGCTTATGATGTGTTCATATGCTATCTGGATGTTCCCCAACCATCAACTAAAAACCCTGCTTGGCCTTCGGGAAGTCCGGCGCTGGTAGTAACCAGCCAGCGTGTTGACAGTCAGTGATGGAATCCATGATGTTCGCTGAATTCTCTATAAGCCTAAGTAGGCCTACAGTACATTGTATGATACAGTATATGTCTCAACCTATTGCCAGCAGTACACAGTATATTCCCTGGTTAAGTAGTAGCCAGCCTGAACACAGTCAGTAATGGACTATATTTGTATGCCACAGTGCAAGTTAACTTAAGAGCCAGCGGTAGCTTATGTGTTTATGTGTTGAAGTAGTAAACAGTGTGTTGGACAGTCAGTGATGGACACCATGTGGGTCTATACCCAGATTAGCTGTTTAGATTAGTCTCAGCCTTCTATTCCATCTGGCTGTTACACACACACACGTCATGAAAGACACATCCACAGGCCCAAACCACCCGCTGTTACGGTACATAACATGCGTTTTGCTCTCGCCCCCTATCTGCATCATGCAACTAAACAAGCACACACACACAACACACACACAACACACACACACACCACACACACACACACACACACACACACAACACACACACACACACACACACACACACACACACACCACACACCACACACACACACACCCACACACCACACAACACACACACACACACCACACACACACACACAACACACACACCATCAGACAATGTATCCAGCACACATGACCCCAGGCATACACAGATGTACATGCAAGGGACACACACACACGTAAACACACCACCCACTCACACACACACACAGGCCTACAAACACGCATGGAAAGACACATAGACAGAAACACACACACGCATGGACAGACACATAGACAGAAACACACACACGCATGCACATAGACTGATCTCTGATTAAGACTGGTCCTGAGTTTTCAATCATGGTTGAATAAATTAGAGACATTATAAATACAGGTCTACTTTAAATAAAGGTCAGCGTCCCAAATTCCACTCTATTCCCTATACACTGAGTATACAAAACATTTAGGACACCTGCTCTTTCCATGACATACAGTGCATTCAGAACCCTTCCCTTTTTCCACATTTTGTTACGTTACAGCTTGTAGTGTCATACCCAAGAGGCTGTAATCGCTGCCAAAGCTGCTTCAACAAAATAAGTAAAAGGTCTGACAACTTTTTTACTTGTAATGAACGTGCAAACATTTCTAAAAACCTTTCCTTTGTCATTATGAGGTACTGGGTGTAGATTGATGAGGGGGGAAAAAAAACATGTTATACATTTTAAAAATAGGCCGGTAACGTAACAAAATGTAGAGACATTCAATGGGTCCGCATACTTTACAAATGCAACTGTAGACTGAAACCAGGTGAAAGCTATGATCCCTTATTGACGTCACTTGTTAAATCCACTTCAATCATGTAGATGAAGGGGAGGAGACAAATTAGAGAAGGATTTTTAACCCTTGAGACATGGATTGTGTCTGTGTGTCATTCAGAGGGTCAATGGCAAGACAAGAGATAATTAAGTGCTCTTGAATGGGGTATTGTATGGTAGTAGGTGCCAGGCACACCGGTTTGTTTCAACAACTGCAACACTGCTGGGTTTTTCACACTCAACAGTTTCCTGTGTGTATCAAGAATGATCCACCAGCCAAAGGACATCCAGCCAACTTGACACAACTGTGCGAAGGACTGGAGTCAACATGGGCCAGCATCCCCTGTGGAACGCTTTCGACACCTTGTAGAGTCCACGCCCCGACGAATTGAGGCTGTTTTGAGGGCAAAAGGGGGTGCAACTCAATATTAGGAAAGTGTTCTTAATGTTTGGTATACTTTTGACATTGGCCCTGGTAAAAAAAAAAAAGTTGTGCACTATTTGGGAATAGGGTGCCATTTGGGACACAAGCATGATCAGTGTGTTAGGGTCCAACTGGCTGGAATAGGTGACGCACGACTCTGGACCACAGCTGTCAGTCTGTCTCTATGGACGGAAATAGAGCACTGGGGCACAAAGGCAGGCGCGTGTGTGTGTGTGATGGACACACACACTCTCTCTCCCTGTAATGGAAGCAGCCTAACTGGGTTAGAGCAGGCATTTCACGTGGAGCGAGGAGGAGGCCAGTCAGTCATTATGTCAGTGGGGCAGCCTGACACGGATCCACGTACAGGTAATAAGGTAAAGTTACACAGTGGGAAGGATAAAGGAGGTTACATACACAGATTACACACACCAGTGGTGTAGCGGAGGTAAATGCACGTATATGCCTCTTACGCACCTTTTTGTATTGAGCATCACCGTTTACCCTCCAACCGTGGAAAAATGCTATGGAAACCCGCAAACGGCCATAACCATAAGCCTTTACCCACCTATTTTTTTTTTTTTACTGATATACACACACACTCACGACACACCAACACCACACACACACTAAAAGTCAGTCAGTGGGGCAGCCTGATACTGATCTGTAAAATGACACACTGGGAGCTCTAAAATAGGCTACATAAACACACATAGACTCTCACACAATCAGACGGAACAGAACTACTCCTTCAAAGGCCCAGGTAGTCAGTCAGTGGCTCAGTGTCAGTAGGGCAGCTTCACACCGATCCACAGGTAAGTCAGTCAGTCAGTGGCTCAGTGTCAGTAGGGCAGCTTCACACCAATCCACAGGTAGTCAGTCAGTCAGTGGCTCAGTGTCAGTAGGGCAGCTTCACACCAATCCACAGGTAGTCAGTCAGTCAGTGGCTCAGTGTCAGTAGGGCAGCTTCACACCCGATCCATGTAGTCAGTCAGTCAGTGGCTCAGTGTCAGTAGGGGGGCCTTCACACGATCCACAGGTAGTCAGTCAGTCAGTGGCTCAGTGTCAGTAGGGCAGCTTCACACCGATCCACAGTAGTCAGTCAGTCAGTGGCTCAGTGTCAGTAGGGGGCAGCTTCACACCGATCCACAGGTAGTCAGTCAGTCAGTGGCTCAGTGTGTCAGTAGGGCAGCTTCACACCGACCCAGGTAGTCAGTCAGTCAGTGGCTCAGTGTCAGTAGGGCAGCTTCACACCGATCCAATGGTAGTCAGTCAGTCAGTGGCTCAGTGTCAGTAGGGCAGCTTCACACCGATCCACAGGTAGTCAGTCAGTCAGTGGCTCAGTGTCAGTAGGGCAGCTTCACACCGATCCACAGGTAGTCAGTCAAGTGGCTCAGTGTCAGTAGGGCAGCTTCACACCGATCCA